>NW_028278980.1:0-300000 GCF_059751315.1 Micrasema longulum
AAATACTGTTGATAAATCTACCTGGTCCATGAAGAAGTATAAAAATTGAATAAAAAAATTGTTTTCAGGCATCGCCTAGTATATAGGTGAAAAAATTCAATTAGATGAATCTCACCAGCATAAATAAAGGTTTCAGCTCTTTAACTTCACAAACATCAAGATATGAAAGAATCGAAGGAATATCGATGTTCAAAAATTTGTAACACTCATATTATTATGAATGTTCATATTATTATGAATTATGAATGTTACACAGTGTGTAAAGTGGCTACTTAAACCAGCCAATGACAGGTCGTAAGCCCTGTAGATGCATATACTTCTATTTTTATTTTATTTTATTTATAAGGGATATCAACAGTAATACATGTAAAAAAAAATATGACAAATAAAATATACAGAGAATAAAACCAATGACAGATATCCACAGAAATACATTTAATACTCGTACAATACATTCTAGTGTGTTTGTGTTAGTGTAAGTGTGTGAGAGGGTGGGTGAGGGGGTGTTATATATTTATATATTACGTTCTATAAAATGATCATAATCTCTGTTGTAATATTTTGATGGTTTTAATAGTTTTTAGTTTATTGAGGAGATTAAAATATAGTTTTATCATTTGAAAAACAAAACTATTTAGACAATGACTTGTGGGGAATTTAGGAATTGTAATATTATTTTGGTATCGGAACATATAATAGGTTGGAAAATAATTTTGTTCTCGAAAATTCTATAAAATTTATACGTTATTACGTCTTGGATTAAGTTATGTTGTGGAAACAGTTAGCGTTTATTATTTATAGTGATATCAAACAAATAATGAACATGAACAAATGCATCATTTTAGTAATATTGGTATTTCAAGGCTGTTAAGACGTCGTGAAAGTAGGAAATAAGCAGGCTCAATTGCCTTTTGCGTTCTGAAGAAATAGTGGAATTTCTGGCTTCTGACTTAGACCAGGTTTCCTGTATGCTGTATGTTGGCATGATAACGGGTGTTTGCTTGTTGTAATATAATTGTTGATTGGTATTGCTGTCTCTGTGATAATGAATGCTGTCTTAATAAACAATAATGCCGGTTTTGCTGGAAAAATTGGACCAAAGGAATGCGCCCCTAGCAAATGGTTAGAACTTTCTTGGCACTGAGACAATACTCTAACATAAAACAAAAAACGGAAAATTAGTTATTGATGCCAAAATAAACTTTACATAAAAACCAGGTTTTTCAATTTTTATACTTCTTCGTGGATCAGGTTCAACAATATTTTGTGTTTGTGTGGTATGTTAATATAAGCGGCTTCCCAGGGAGTTGAATCCCGTCCTTGTCTTCAAAAGTTTGGACAAACTCAACATATTGACATTTAAATCATATTATTTCAACAATGTTTGAGTATGTCCAAATGCTTGCAGACTGTCTGGATTTTCTCCCTAGGGAGTTGTTCATATTTAAATTTATTTCAACAGAGAGGAAAAACGTTTTTGAGAAGGGAATATGGAAGTCTAGGCATTTACAGGGCTTATGACCTGTCATTGGCTGGTTTAAGTGGCCATTTTACACACTGTGTAACATTCACCATTCTGCCCATGTTTGAACATCCACATTTCCTCAACTCTTCCATCTGTTGACTTTTGTGAAGTTAAGGAGCTGAAACCTTTATGATGTTGGTGAGATTCATCCGGCTGAACCAAATCACCTACTAGGCAACGCCTGAAAACAATTGTCCAATTTTTATACTTCTTCTTTTACCAGGTAGTAATTCAACAATGTTTGAGTATGTCCAAATGCTTGCAGACTGGCTGGATTTTCTCCCTAGGGAGTTGTTCATATTTAAATTTATTTCAACAGAGAGGGAAAATGCCTAGACCTATTCTATTTTATTTTATTAACATAAACGGCAAAATATGCCTTTTACAAACATTTATAATAAAAACATATTTGGCTTAATATACAAGGTTTATATTTAAAAAAATAACCTAAAAATTATACAGCATATTCAGTAGAAAGTTTAAATAATAATAAAACATTCTACAGTAATACAACAAGAAAATCATAAGTACTGTTTCAAACAGCTAGGCAAAGTGAACAAAAAACTGTGTGTATATATATATATATATATATATATATATATATTTTAATAAAAACCTTTATTAGCATAAATAAACAATACATTCAGTAAAAAAATGGAACACTTAAGGTTGAACTTGCCAAAAAAAATTCTGGCTCTTGTGCTTGGCAAGTTTACAAAATGACATAAAAAAGATACAAAAAATGCAAAACAAAATAAATAAATGAATAAAAAATTAAACTTTTTTAAAAATTGAGAAAATATAACAGTAAAAAATATTAAATAAAAACACAAAATTTATAAACACAGGCACATATTAAACATGCATCTATTTTTTCAAAATACAGTTAATATATATAATGAAATGCATGTATAAATAAATATAATTACCATTCACCATCTTTGAAAAAGTTCATAAGGTTTGTTCTATAGGAACAATACCCCATACTAAATATATCAGATACATGGGAATAACTATTGCCGAGAAGTCTGTTGAATACGTCTATTTAATATTATGTAAATGTTATCAACTATCAAATATCTAAATTTACTAAATAGGGTTAAGAATTTCAACCGTCCATGCGCTCAGTAGCTGCAAGACTTGTTGTTATCTAGCTTCTATTTTTATACATTCGTTTTTTATTTCGTTTTTTAAAATATCACTTAAACTCTAAACTTCATTGTCAAATACAAAAATGTAAATATGGGCAAGATTTCTTACTGTCCATGCGCTCTGTAGCTGCAAGACGTGCTGTAATCTAGCTCATATATATCATAATTGTTATATATCATAATTGGAGACAAGGAGCTAGAATCCCAAGAGTCTATGCGCTCTGTAGCTGCAAGACGTGCTGGGATATTTATTTATTGTACAGCGCCCTTTAGGCGACTGCCTGTCATGCAACAGGTCTTGGATTTGATTCCTGACATGGTTGACATGATATATGTTTTTTTTTTTTTAAGTAAAAGAACACATAATATGCTTAAATAATAATAATTTTTCTGAATTCGCAAATCATCTGATAGAAAATAATCATAACTTCAATAAAGACACTAGATTAAAAGTACTTTATGTTGAAAATAAAATATTAAAATTAGACAATTTTAAAATCTTAGAAATTAAAAAAGGAATTCATAATAAGAAAACAATAATTAATAACCAAATAAACAATATTTCTTTTAGTCCTCTCCTGTCTAACTTCGAAAATAATAATATCAAATTACCACCCGTGTAAGGAAAAAACGACTTGTTTTATTGGGTCCATGTGTAGTATTTATAAAAAATAAAAAAAAGGAATCAATTCATAAGTTACGTAAACCCGGACGAAGAAGCTTGTTTGCTTTGAAACCGGTCGGTAGAAAATAAAAATTAGTAGTTAAAAACAAAGTTGTTTTATTTATTTTATTACACTAGAATATTTCATAATTCCTGAACTGGTACTTGAAACGAAAGACTGATCATATTACCGTCATTTAACAAAAAATATCTAGATACGCTGCGATTGGTGTACCAATGCAGTGCCCTAAGCACCATTAATTGTGCGAATTGTTAATTGATTTTTAAGCTTTCTTTTTAATTTTATTATAAAACCACTTTTTGGATCATTTGTTGAATGTCATGGGATATTATTGTCAATAAATTAATATGATAAAAAAAACTATTTTTGCTTCAGTTATTTCAATTTAAAATTGCGCTTTTAAAACACCCGATACTGTTCGAACAGCATCTATCAATGTATTTATGTGACATTTTCAAACCTCAAGGCTTTGGTGTTCACAATTAGTCTCTTGAGTTGTTCAAAATATGATTACATAATAGCCTATAGCCATAACTAATATTAATTATATTCTGTAGACACGTCTGTCGCGTCTTACGGTTTATTGGTTAGAAGCATTTTAAAATTAGACAGACCAAAATAACAAATAAAACAAAATATTTAAAGCGTAAAATTGAGACAACCTATCGGACCAGTAGCTCAATCACAAATAACTATCGACGCGCTTAAAAACATGCAAAGCATTTGATCGATCACAACGAACAATAATGAACATGCTTAAGTTATCGCAGTCAAAAGTCAACGCGTGTGTAATCTCCATGTCAACGCTCGTGTTGGTTTGTGTTTTGTTTTCCTCGTAAACAAATACAGTTCACTGGAGAAAAATCGGCGTTTACTATAAAAAATTATACAATATATTGCATTTGCAAAATAGCAAGGAGTATCTCATACAAAAAAGTAAAAATTAAACTACAATTACTATGGCGACTGCTTTTATTTACATTTAGCTTGCCAACCGCTGGCTAAATGCAATGAATAGCACGATCGATAATAAATAAAAGTAGCAGTTTTGGAAGATTTTCCATATTTAAACCGGTGAAATTCAAACATGTGATTGCGCAGCAGGATTATACGTCGCAAAACGTAAATATTTTGACACTCAATATAAGGTATTTACGGATGTTCCATTGTGTTCGCGAATCCGATAAATAACCATGGTGAGAAATTGTTATCACGTCGCTTATTAGCACGTCGATAGTTATTTATAATTGAGCAACATGAACTCTTGGGCAATGGCCCGATATTCTAAAGGCATAATACTGTCCAACAGCAAGATTATTTGCCTCTAAAATATAGTTTCAATGATATGAAAGATGTCGATCTTCAATTTGATCATATTCATCTTCCAACCGGCATAACCAGGGCCTCGATTATGGCGGGAAGATAAGGTCGTCATACCTTCACCATGACGGTATAGTTGAAGAAAAATTCTCTGAAGCGATTACAAAGATACACTACCCCCCCCCCCCTCACCACCAAGTTTTGGGCCTGTACATCGATATGGAACAAGGGAAAGCGTACGTCACGGTACACATATCTACGCACTAAAATGACAAAGTTTTAGTATGACGTCATAGTTAAAGATTAAATTCTCCAGACCGATTACAAATATATATTACTGATACCCATGATACCCATAACACAAGTTTTGATAAAAGTACATCGGTTTGTATCGACGGGTCTAAAACCCATCAATACGTTTATATACGCATTAAAAGTGATAGAAATTTTGTTTCACCGAGCAATTTTTCCTTTAATTACGATTTATTTAAATTTTGAACAGTTCTGAGGTTGGCACTTTATTCTTAAAAGCCTATTAAATGAGAGAGAGATAAGTAAACTTAAAGTCAAATTAAATTCCGACATAGCTGTCAGTTTTGAAAACGAGCGGCTATATGCAGTGGCTAGACTGGCTAGATGCTGCACTATTAACATACAAGAGCATCTAGCCGTAAAATGTTACCGCTGTTATTCTTTGTTATTCTAAATCAAGCCTATTAGTTCTCTTCTGTACATATTGTATGGAGTGTTAAATATATCGAGACTATTCAAATTCTTGTTAAATGCTTCACATATTCGAGGGATGGTAGAATGTTTCCGATTATTAGTTTTAAAGTTACGAATATAGAAAATATCAGACAGTCTAGTTGGTCTGGGGGGGACACGGTACGCAAGTAGATTAATTAGTTCTAGGGAATCGAATTTATTATTTACAATTTTGTAAAGTAGGATCTGATCGAAGATATCTCTTCTGTGTGTTAATGAATCAAGGTTATGAAATTTTAAAGAAGCTATATAATTTGGAAATTGCAAATGAAATTTGTATTCTACTTGTGTCAGGAATTTATTTTGAAAACTCAGTTCTATTAAACAGTATTTTTAATAGTGGTAGTATAAAATACAAAGCACGAGTGTGTTTCGACACCTTTTTGGATTTTTGCGTCTAGCTTGTGTAAATCGAAACGAAAAAAAACGAAATGGAAGATCCGCCCGAAACATAAAAGTTGGTCCTCTCCAAAATAGCTAAACTCTCGATATAACCTTTAATCAGTCTGAAAAAAGGGGTCAGTGTGAACTCATCCATTCTTAATTGACAACTGTTGGTGACTAATGGTGACCATGGTTCCCAAATGGAAAGCTGCATGATAAAGCCACGAGTAACTACCATAGTTATACTCCCTCATACATAGTATGTAGAGACACCTCTGAAACATTTTCTGAAATCTCTCCCAAAATGAAAGTTCAACATGCACACATTGCACACAATTGCAAACCCTTTCACTTCAAAACGTTAGAAAGTAAAAGCATGGTAAATGACTTATGATTTATGTAAGATTGTTAATGGTATTTTGGAAAGTTCAAGCTGTTTGAGCGATATTACAATCAATGTTCCCAATGGTCATACCTTGAGGAACCCAAAAACATTATATGTCTTCTTCTTCAATCCAACATCAAGAATGTGCAGATTACCCAACAGTGTAGAGATTGACATTTTTCAAACTGGATTGTTAAGGTTTAAGAAGTGAGGGTAATATAAGCAAACTTAGAAATCTTCACCAATAACGGAAAATTAGTTACTGATACCAAAATAAAAACCTACCTACTTAAATAATAGCGTAATTCGAAACAGTCTCTAAATCTTACAAAAACACATTTCAATTATACTTTACACCGAAAACCGGAAACGAAAGCTGTTTATAAACTAAGTTGCCAAGGATGTGATAAAGTGTACATAGGACAAACAGGGCGTACAGCAAAGAAAAGGATTGACGAACACAAAAAAACGTGTAAACTTGGGCATCCTGACAAATCTGCAATAGCGGAACACTTTATAGACACCGGACATTTTTTCGCATTTGAACCGAAAATTTTGCATAAACCCAGTAATTACAGTGCACGAATAATAAAAGAGGCAATTGAAATACACAGACACCCAAATAACATAAACAAAGACGACGGGCTTAAATTAAACTCAACATGGTTCCCAGTACTGCATACTACAAAAATGAATAGAAATGTGCCTACTGCCGACTGCGACACGGTACAAATTACTAGTACTTAAACACACATTTTTTTTTACAAAACACTCAGTTTACCCTAAACATAGCTCCTGCAATGGTAGCCGAAACGTCGCAACAAATCCAACACACACGATATCACCCAAAAAAGAAACATATTGGTATTTTATTAGTGTTTACATGTAATTTATTGAGTTTTTCTACTGACATTTCTTGGTGGAACTGCATTTAATTATAATAATAAAAATACTTTATAGTTTTATTCCACTTTTATTTATAAAATAATTCTAAATAAAAGTGGAATAAAACTATAAAGTATTTTTATTATTATAATTACATGTAATTTATGAAAAATAAGTAGTGTATTTTTTTAATCTAAATATTTCTGTACATTAAGTATTTATTTTTATTGTTTGTGAACCAAATAAGCAAAGGTGAAAATATTTTAATGGACTATAACGTGTATTTAAAACATTTATGTTTGTTTTGTTTTAATAAAATAAATATTTGCGTTTTTATGATTTACCCAAATATTTCATTTTAAGGGGCGTTTTCAACGAGTTTTAAATAACTTACTATTAGAAAATGGGAATCAAGTTGGCGTAGAGTGGGATTCGAACCACGGACCTTTGAACCGCGAGTTCAAGACACTAGTCACGGGACCACAACCCGATTCCATGTAAGTTTCTGTTGAATTTTAATGATTCATTTGCTCATTATCGAGAAATTTCGACATTCAATTCGCATTGTTTTTTTTAGAACATAGACCATAGGACAATTTTTCTAAAACCGGCATTTTTTATATATTACAATTTCAAATTTTGAAAACCCACCCGGTATTTCGACATTTTTCCGATATTTTTGCTAAATATTTAATAAATACTCAAAAATCATAACCTTTTTGCTTGACCGTATTTAGTTTTCAGATCAAAATCGTTTCAAAATATGAAAATTCAGGAAATCAAAGTGTTTCATAGATCAGCAATAAGGATTTAAATTCACCATTTATTTTTTAGGTCTGCAATTTAAATTTAATCTTGCATGTATTTTAAACGTGACTGTAAAATATTTAACCTAACAAACATACATTTCTTAAACCACAATATGGTATGTTTTTAAACAAATTCAACAAAACGTAAAATAAGTAAACAAACAAAAATTGGAAACTTTTAAGCAAGTCTGTAAGTATTAAATACAATCTCAATAAAGAAAATATTCAGCGTACTGTTGGCGGGCATGGCTTGTAGTAGTAATGTTAACTAACTAAAACGACGAGGAAGCTACTGTCGCTACTGACACTCGTGAGTTTGGTTGAACGAAATCAGCATTCGGATTTCTGATTGGTTGAATGAGCGGCATGGCGTATGGAGTGACAAAGAATCACGTTGGTGATGTTTGAAACTTTAAAACCCGACAAAATAAAAAATAATCTCATCTAATATCGAAATCCCAGTAATAAAGAAGTATATATCGGTGTTTTCAAAAACGCATTTTTGGTTCGATATTCCGGTTTACCGATATTATAGAAAATCGGTATCTAGTTTCTAGTTATTATGTCTTATAAAAGAAAATTTTAGATAGCACCAAACTTTTTAATTTTATTTTAAAAACCAATTCGAAATACTATGGACACTCTATATAAGTATTACTCTTAGAATTCATTGATTGCGTCTGTCACTTATGCTCGCGCACAGTAATAGGATTGTGGTATCAAATATAAATCAGGGACATTTTTGTAAGTTGAAATTTGGCCATTTCCTAACCGAGTAATGTAATCTTCGTAAGGTAAAACTGTAAGAACGGATAGTCAAATAAATGTACAAATCGAAAAAGTTTGACACTTTAATTAGATCATTTGAAAGATGTTTTTACTATTATACATAAAGTGCAAAGTATATTTTTAAGATAAAACATTTTTATATAATTTAACGTAAGAACGTACTAAGTTCAAGTGTTTTCATATTTTTGATAAAAATATTAAACTGAAACGGATAAGACCAAGAATGATATCGTAAAGATAATATTTATACAATTATGATTATATTTTATAAGTGTTATAATTCATTAACAAAAATAAATTTATCGTCCCGAAATCATCTTTAGGCTGTCTATCGAAATCGAAAAATAATTTCTCTAAAATCATAATAATTTACGTTTATCGTGTATTCTGATCAACAATGCTTTAAATGTTTCCAAACATTAGCATAGAAGAACTGGATTTCACCCCCTAGGCATATTAAAACAGAGATGAAGAACATTTAAGAGAAGAAAAGCTGTCTTGGATTTTGTCGGATATGTCATGTACTCCGAAACTCTCTCGTAGGTATGTGGAAGGTGTTATGAAAAAGTGCGTTAAGCGACGCCAACCTCAAACTGTGATAATAGATTTTTAACATCAGGCGTATTTTTCAGTTTAGCCTGGCTGGTTTTCTTTTTTTAGATAAACAATACCGTTCTTACAATTTGCTAAAATGTTTCGATTTTGGCAGCCGTTTTCAACGAGTTGTAAATAACTCACTATTACTTTTAAAGTTTTATACATAAAAACTACTTAATAGAAAATAAAAAAGTTATTAACATATTTTTTACAGAACACCGTAATAATGACGTAGCAAAAATATTTAAAACAATGTTACATCACAAAAAAATATCTACAATTTTTATCTTTTTTTGTTGTAAAATTATTAACAGTTCACATTTTATTGTGAAGGTAAACTTTGAGTAAATAAATAAATAAAATCTTCATGTTCTAAACCAGACGCTAAAAATGCCTTGGGCATCTCTGTACGTGTGATGTAACTGAACTTCTCCTAAACGGCTTAACCGATTTACGTGCGGTTTTCAGTGAAATGTAAATCTTTGCGCTGCGCGTGTTTGTAGATATTAAAATTTTCAATCGAATGTGTAAAAAAAAAAGTTAGAAGCATAATTCTTTTTTTCATCGACTTAACAGGGTTGTATTTGACGAGAATACAAACATATAAAAAAAATAGAAGGATGTTGTCTTTTTGTGTTAAAAAAAGTTTGTTTTTGAATGTTTACAAACAACAATATATTTTTACTGGATTTTTGATAGTACTAAAATAATCGCAGCCTCCGTGGGGTAGCAGTGAAGACACTTGACTTAGGCACGAAAGGTTCCGGGTTCGATTCTCGGTGAGAACACAAAAAATAAATTTGTTTTTTCTCAAGCCTGGGTGTTCTGTGTTGTAATTCACCACTGTTATTGGGCTTCCTGGCCTGTTGTTGTGCAAAAAAATAAATATAAATATTAACTGACATTCAATACATTTTTGAAAATCGGATTTATAAGTAAAGTGCACCCCTGTTGGTGAGAAGAGCCGAGTTTGATATTTGCAAAAAGAATTCTATATTTGAAAATGAATTATTTTTAGTGTTGGAATTCAACCATAAACAACTACCTAGGGACTTAGTTATCAATGAAAAGTCTTTTACGGTAATAGCAGGCGAGCCAACGTTTAGGCAGGACAACGTATGTTGGGTATTCTATACACACTAGAATGAGCTCATTTGGTGAGACGTATGTCACAAATTTCAGAATTGCATCACGATATTATTGAAATAAAAACATTTTATGCTGTTGATAAGGCGGGGGCACGGTCCTATGTCAGACTTTGTTTACCCACTACATATTACTTTTATCTACAATATATTTTTAATAAATGGCAGACGGAGTAATCGCGTTTGATAAAAATATAAGTCGTTAAGAAATAGGAGCGTACGTTTATTAATTACAGCAATAAAAAGATTAGAAAATAGTCCGCCAATCGGTGGAAAGAGGATACAAAAGACATGTATTATCATCTTCAGTAAAAAAATAATTTTTTTTAAATATTATATACGCCTCCACTCGTTTGCGAGTGATTTTGGCTCTTAGAAACAAGAATAAGAAATTTAAAGAATATACGCTTCAGTGAACGACAAAAAAACCATACCCACGAAAAAATATAATATAACGTGAGGTAGTTAAAATCAGTATGAAAGAGTTTAACTTTTTAGTTACCGTCTAAATTAAACGTAAATATAACATGAAATTTTGGGCCAAAAGTAAAGAGGGATATTTAATTAGACTTATTATTAAAATTTGGCAATTAGTATTAAATAAATTCAAATATTTTTATTATTTGTCCTTAAGAATTTAGTCAGAAGTAAATAAGTATCCAAATCATTCTGGGCGAGTAAAAAACTTACGTTAAGAGGGAACGTATTTTATTCTTCACAAATATTTTGAAGGAATTCGCTCTGTCGTAGAGGGGACAGTCAAAGAACAGATGATCTAATGTCTCATCGTGATTTTCACAAAGATGCATTGCCGAAAAAATAAAGTTAGAACTATGAATATTTTTTGTAGTAGTTGCTTATTTTATGCATTGCAAGGAATTTTATATCTACTTCAATAGTTATTATGTATATTATGTTTTTTCTAGTTGCTCTCACTATTGTGCGAGAATTTAAGCCCCGATACAATGGGAAGTTAACAGAATTTTCCATACGAAATTACGTACCGATATTCTTTGAATGATTTTCATTTAAAACATTTTTTTCTCTAATTTTTATTGTAACAGATCTACAGACAAAATACATTTATTTTTGATTTTTTAAAATTTGTTTAAATCTTGAAATGCGGCACACAAACCTATTTTTATGTGTGCTCTTATAATAACAAGAATTTTGAAATGAAAGGGGTCTAAAAAGTTGCCTTTTGGATTACTCGAAATGCAAAAATATCACAAAATATATTCGATTCTACTTTTGGCCTTCAACCAGAGCTTGAAGTTTTCGAAAAGTCAATTTTTGCGCTAAACCGGCTGTCATTTCGTATTTAACCTTTCCCTTACTGTCCTAAAAACACCCTTTCGTTACGGTGCTGTGTAGTCACTACACATTAAAAAATAAGGGATTTAAAAAGGGAAAAATCGAATTTTTATAGGGAATGGCTTTAATTAACCATAATGATAGTGAAAGAGAAATAAAGATAATAATATTTCGAATCTAACTGCTGAAAACATGAAAATACCATTAAGTATCGCTAACGACTCGGGCGAAACGTGTACCCGCGCCAACTTCCCGAGAGCTACTTAGCTTTCTGTTAATAAGCCTTAGCTATATAGTACTGGACTACGTGACTGACTGAGAATATACTTTTGATGATATTTGTAATTTATCCCCGATTTCCGATAAAATGCTTTTTTTGTGCCTAATAAGTACTTATTATTTAATAACAAATTATTTCAGTCGATACGTAAATGTGTAATGGAGGAATACTGAAAACCTAAACCCAATATTTATTATATTTATAAAGATATTATAGTTATTAGACGCAATCTGTACGAGCTACACATCACTGGGGAGGGTTAAGTAAGAAAATCAGTCCAATAAAATTTTATAATGTGCTTTAAACCTCATTAAATATGCAGCTAAGGGCGTGAGTTTCACTTTGTCTTGTTATAAATGGGTAGCATTGTTCTAACGAGCCATTGTTTTCGTCAATATTAGCCAGGCGCTCAACGGAATCAGTTCCACGGAGTGTAAACTTTTTGCATTTCGGTAGTTTTAAAACGTGTTTGAATTTGTAATGTGATTGAGTTATATCTTTACTAACAAAAAATATTATTATTTATATCACTACAGAGATGGGTAGAATTTTTGTTTAAAGATTATGGATATTCGAGCGTTTACAGGGCTAATGACCTGTCATAGGTTGGGTTCAAGTGGCCACTTTTATGTAGAATTCTACAACATTCCCCATTCCGCTTATTAGCGAATATCCATATCGGTGACATTTTTGGTTTTAGTATATATCTCATGAAACAAGGAAAGCTTTCGCTAGCGCGTTTGGAGCGCCATCTATGTATTTGATATTGAGGTTAAGTATTAAAGCAAATTACTTTATTTATGTAGCTAAGACTCTATCCGAGTTAAATTAATTACTAGTAATCGCCTGCAGATGACTCTGCAATTTATTTTTACTTAATTTTTGACCAGATCATGTTTTACACAATATTATTTTTGGTATGTGTATATATATTTACATATTTATACACACACAATTCTGGGTTTTATCCCAAGGGGGAGAAGGTATATTATTATTTATAATAATATACCTATAAATAATAATATACCTTCTCCCCCTTGGAATAAAACCCAGAATTGTGTGTGTATAAATATGTAAATATATATACACATACCAAAAATAATATTGTGTATAACAAAAAATAATTTATCAAATAGATATTTAACAAAATATTCAACAATTATAAACTTCCAACCTCGGTTGAGGCCCAAAAGTAGTACGGAATATGTTTAAAATCTTTTTTATATTTAATGTGATCCAAAATGAAACTTTTTAGACCCCTTTCACTTTGATGTCTAAAAAAATAAAAAACTTCATACATCATCGGCCCACTCTAATGCACATATATTTTATTTACACATTCTGTTGGAATTATGTTTATTTTTTCTTCATAAATGTTTTTTTTCCTTTACATAATATTTTTTTAATGCCTTATATAAAATATAATTTTGTGACTTCGCCTTTTTCTACATGGGAGTCCGAATTTTACCTTTTCTCTGGTATTGTGATCATTATCATTCGACGTTATATATATATATATATATATATATGGTTGGATAATTTATAAAGCGCCATTTTTGTGAAAATCACCTCAAGGGCGCTGTACAATAAATAAATATCCCAGCACGTCCTGCAGCTACAGAGCGCATGGACGGTTGGGATACTAGTTCCTCGTTTCCAATTGAGATCAATAAAAAAATATGACAGATAGGAGCTAGATTACAGCACGTCTTGCAGCTACAGAGCGCATGGACGGTATGAAATCTAGCCCCCGTTTACATATTTTAAAAATTGACAAATGAATTTAGTGTATTAATGATATTAAAAAATAATAATATGAAATATTTCGAAAATAATTTGTTTCGAACGAACGAACTTACAAAACTAAATTGTGACACAATGTAGCTAAATCACAAATAACTATTGACGTGCTAATAAGCGACGTGATAACAATTTCTCACCATAGTTGTTTATCGTATTCGCGATCACAATGGAATATCCGTGAACACTTAATATTAAATGTCAAAATATTTACGTTTCGCTACGTATAATCCTGCTGCGCAATCACATATTTGAATTTCGCCGAAGTTAATATGGAAAATATTTCAAAACTGCTTTTTTATTTATTTATTTATTATTAATCGTGCTATTCATCGCATTAAGCCAGCGGTTGGCAAGCCTAATGTCAAGAAAAGCAGCCGCCATAGTAATTGTAATTTAATTTTAACTTTGTATTATTTTTTAAAGTAAACGCCGATTTTTCGCCGAGTGAACTGTGTTTATTTACGAGAAAAACAAAAAACAAACCGACACGAGCGTTGACTTACAGATTACACAAGCGTTGGCTTATGACTGCGATAACTTAAAGATGTTCATTATTGTTCTTTGGGATCGCTCAAATGCTTAGCATGTTTTTAAGCACGTCGATAGTTATTTGTGATTGAGCTACCGTTCTAAAATCGTCATTTCGTCGATTGAACTTGGGAGTCGGCACATTTTACGTAGAACTGTCAGGTGATCGTTCATTGTGCTTTAATCTTACGATTACCTTATACACGTATAATTAATGTATGTTTTGACAAGATACTGTTTTTGTTTTGACAAAATAATATATTAATGTTGTTGTCTCGAACACACAGAAATACCTAAAACTTATGTATATCTCAATAACATGACACTTTGGAATTTCTAGATTGCAAAGAGTAGAGTCACACTGATAAATATTATTGTGTATTTTTGTTTATAATTACGATAAATAAGTAATTTCATGTCTCTTGAAATTCGGTCAGAGTTTATCGGTCGTTTTTAACAAAAAACTGAGATAAGTCTCGAAAAAGGGGTGATTCTTTTACTTATAGGAATTAGGAAATACGATATAATCGATAATCAAAATGAATAGTTTGATATATATATACTAGCGGACCCGTCAGACGTTGTCCTGCCCGAACGTTGGCTTCCCTGCTACTATTAGCTTGGAAAAAGATTTTTCATTGATAAGTAGGTACCTAACTACTTGTTTGTGATTAAATTCCAAAACTCAAAATTGATCATTTTAGAATTTTAATTATTTTAATTTAATCATTTAAGTAGGTACCTGGCTACTTTTTTATGGTTGAATTCCAAAATATATATTTATTTTTTTTCAAATATGGCATTCTTTTTGCAAAAGTTAAACTCCGGTCTCCTCGCCAAAAAATGGGTGTACTTACGTAGGAACACGATTTTTAAAATGTATTGAATTTAATATTATTTTAATTTTACCAATATCTAGCAAATTAAAATAAAGTGGGCAGAAATTATAAGGAATTTAAGAAAATAATCTGATTGAGATCCACAAAAAACAAATGTTGTTTGTAAACATTCAAAAACAAACTTTTTTATACACAAAAAACCACATCTTTCCATTTTTTTGAAAATACATTCTCCTCGAATGCAACCCTGGTAGATCGATGAATTGAACATTTATGCTCCTAACTTATTTTTTACATATTCGATTGAAGATTTTAATATCTACAAACACGCAGAACGCAAAGATCTACGTTTCTCTGAAAACTGCACGTAAATCGGTTTAGCCGTTTAGGAGAAGTACGGTGATATCACACGTACAGATGAATTATATACATAAAGAAGAAGAATATGATACTTAAATTAAATCAAAAATCAATGGAAAATATTCCAAAACTGCCATTTTTTTATTATTATTTATGATTGCATCTGCGGGCATTGGAAGCAAAGATAGCAAACTCTCGTTTTGGTTAGCAAAAACTGCTACACTAATGCCAAAGAGAGTCTTCATGTTAGAAATGATATTTTCACAGAACTTAAACTTTAAGATACTAATAAATTAGCTTTAACAGGAACACGTGTTCAAAAAACTTTCTTAATATTTGTATGGCACGGCCATTTTAAAAATTTAAATCTCAAGCCTGTCATTGGTTGAATAAAATGGCTGATGGATATTGCTATGCTTCCAATCACTATTTTCAAACCATCAGAAGTATGATTTTAAACTACATTTGCAACTCAACTCATGATTTTTATAAAAATAACGTTGATAAACTAGAGGATGACATCATGAACAAAAAAAAATTTGGAGGTTGCTCTCTTTGCTTCCAATGCCCTCATTTAACCGGCGGTTAGCAAGCCAAATGTCAAGAAAAGCAGTCGCCTTAGTAAGTATTGTAATTTCATTTTCACTTTTTTGTATCAGATACTCCTTGCTATTTTGCAAATGCAATATATTGTATTATTTTTTTTAGTAAACGCCGATTTTTCGTTAGTAAACTGCATTTATTTACGAAAAAAATAAAAACAAACCGACACGAGTGTTGACTTACAGATTACACACGCGTTGACTTATGACTACGATAACTTAAGCATATTCATTATTGTTCGTTGTGATCAATCAAATGCTTAGCATGTTTTTAAGCACGTCGATAGTTATTTGTGATTGAGCTACTGAACGGGTTAATTTACAATCCCAAACTTTTGGAGCGCATAAAATTCTATGTACCGAACAACTGTTTAAGAGCTAGGCAACACAGACCATTTGTTCTTCCAGAATGCAGGACAAATTTACTATTGATGATGCCTGTGGGGAGAATGATTGGTCTGTTGAACAACTTCCCGAAAGAGGTGGATCTTTCGTATGCTGGGATTACCAGTTTTAGACTCTTCCTCTCTAACTATGTATCATGTGTATTAGTGACTTATTCGTCTTTGTTTACTGATGTTTTTATGGATTATATGTTAGACCTTAATCATCTATTGTGCTTTTTTTAAAAACAAGTTTTTGTAATAACCTAATACTACGAGTATAATAATTCATGTGCTGCATTGTACATTTAAATTATTAAATCAATTTGAAATAACCACAGATCCGTGCATTATGCAAGGCTAAGACTAGCATTATCGATATTTTCTCCAACTGAACGGGTCATCATCATCATCAGTGGAGCTACAGCCCGTTGTGGGCCCTGGCCTCCTCCAAAATTTGTCTCCATTCGTCCATGCACCCCGAGGCTCTTCTCCAGTTCTTCAGGCCAATCGCTTCTTGGATAGGTAGAAAAAAATTGCCTTAGGGCAATATGCACGCCGTTATATGCATATAAATTGTATATGTAATTAAGTGTTAAATAAATATAATAAATAAAATAAATAAAATAAATAAAATAAATAAAATAAATAAAATAAATAAAATAAATAAAATAAATAAAATAAATAAAATAAATAAAATAAATAAAATAAATAAAACAAATAAAACAAATAAAACAAATAAAACAAATAAAATAAATAAAATAAATAAAATAAATAAAATAAATAAAATAAATAAAATAAATAAAATAAATAAAATAAATAAAATAAATAAAATAAATAAAATAAATAAAATAAATAAAATAAAAAAAATAAGTAAAATAAATAAAATAAATTAAATAAATAAAATAAATAAAATAAATAAAATAAATAAAATAAATAAAATAAATAAAATAAATAAAACAAATAAAACAAATAAAATAAATAAAATAAATAAAATAAATAAAATAAATAAAATAAATAAAATAAATAAAATAATTAAAATAAATTAAACAAATAAAACAAATAAAACAAATAAAACAAATAAAACAAATAAAACAAATAAAACAAATAAAACAAATAAAACAAATAAAATAAATAAAATAAATAAAATAAATAAAATAAATAAAATAAATAAAATAAATAAAATAAATAAAATAAATAAAATAAATAAAATAAATAAAATAAATGAAATAAATAAAAAAAAAAAAATAAAAAAAAATAAAATTAAAAAAAAAAAAAAAAAAAATAAATAAAATAAATAAAATAAATAAATAAAATCCCTCACTTTATTTCGGCTGAGTTTTATTTGGTCAAAAGCAAACCTTTGCAAGAACCCTTTTATCAGTTCCTTCGTATGGTGCTAACCAGGTACTTTTTGCCAGAGCATTTCACTCTGCTCCCTGGCCCATGACCTGAGCTTATTACGAGGAGCACATTTAGGCAACCCACGGTAGGGTCTTATGACCTGTCATTGGTTGGTTTAAGTGGCCGATTTACTCACTGTATATTTTTATACTTCTTCTTTAAATTGGAAAATTGTTTGTGTTGCCTAGTAGGCGAATTGGTTCAGCCGGATGAATCTTACCCACATGATAAAGGTTTTAGCTCTTTTACTCCACAAAATTCAACAGATGGAAGAGTTGAAGAAATGTGGATGTTGAACATTACAAAACCATGACCCGAATTAAATTAAATAAATTTGTAATAAAATGGTTACTGGATTTAGGTAGAGTAAAATCGGAAAATTTACTAAAAAAACATTCTAAAATAATAAATGGTTTACATACTGTATAACTTTATAATAAATTAACTAGTAGGTAGTCATGTTATTGTTTATATTTGCACAAAAATGTCTGCCTTAAAACAGGTTGTACCTAGCTAGGCAGACTAGACATAATCCAGAGAAATCTATTACATAAGTATGTATGTAGTAGATAAAGAATTTGTAACTTTTTATAATACACCATTATAATAATAATAATTATTATTATTATTATTATTATTAAACATAGGCAGAATGGAGAATGTTACACAGTGTGTAATGTGGCCACTTAAACCAGTCAATGACAAGTCATAAGCCTTGTAAATGCCTAGACTTACATATTCCCTTCTCAAAAATGTTTTCCCATTCTTTTGAAACAAATTTAGATCTAAATGGCTCCCTAGGGAGGAAATCCAGCCAGTCTGCAATCATTTGGACGTAATTAAAATATTGTCGACTTTAAACTTATTTATATAAATTTCGGTTTTGGATGAAACTAGAACAGAAGCCGAAATTCGGCTTCGATTTCAGCCGAAAATCTTATTTCAGTCGGTCACTGGTAAGCTTGTAATCTAAAAATTCGTAAAGCTAGGGTTTCCTAGGACAGCGGTGCCCGTATCTTAACGGCCGTAGTGAACGGTGATGCGGTGGAAAGCCGTCGTAGTGGTGACTAGAGAGTGGTTTTATTTTTTAACGGTGTTATCAACACCATTTTTATAGAATACCACTCTCTAGTCACCGTTACGACGGCTGTCAACCGCGTTAATGTTCACTACGGCCGTTAAAATACGGGCACCGCTGTCCTAGGAAACCCGAGCTTTAGTTAAACACAGTAAACAAAAAACAGAACTTAAATTAAATTAAATTAGCGCCATCTATGTAATTACTAGCGAATTTCTAAGTAAGTTATCTTTTATCTAACAGTTTTTTCATTAATTAATTTTCAATTTCATTCACAGGTGTTTAATTCCTTAAAATATAACGTTATAAAAATTATAATTTATTATTGAATCGAAAAAATTTATAAATTATTTATGATTTCGTCAATTTATATCACGAAATGAAGGCAAGATCTGCAACCTTACGCATCGTATTTCCGACCAGAGAAACAATGAAATGCCGTAGAGGAAAAACATATTTAAAAATAAATATTCCGCATCAACTTATCACGAATCCAACCTATAATCTTTTGTTTGGTCGCCAAACACGCTGACCGCTAAAAAATCAAAACTGCAACTAATGCAAATATGCACCGAAAAATTTTGTTGGAAAAATATTCGGCTAAAGGTCGAACAGCTCTGGAGCGTCCCTGCGCTGCGAGTCGCACCAACTCGAAATATAATTTTCACTGTTTTGATTAAACAAAGCGCCAATTTTGTCGCGCAGCGTCGCTTAAGTGCAGTGCGCTCTATTGCTGTTAGACCTCAAAACTAATTCCAGACACATCATAATTTCCCTATCCGCACCAAGTGGCACATAGGGCACAGCATTGATACTCCAATGAGAAAGTTCAGGGCTACGCGAAATTAGATTGAATCGAGTTGTGGTCCTGTGGCTAGTGTTTCGGACTCACGGATCAAAGGTAGGTGGTTCGAACCCCACTCTACGCCAACTTGATTCCCATTTTCTAATAGTGAGTAATTTACAGCTCGTTGAAAATGGCCCTCAAAATGAAATATTTGGGTTAATCATAAAACGGAAAATATTTTTCCTTAAAAAAAAGACAAAAAATATTATCTTATACGCGAATAAAATATATGGCGAAGTTTCTCGAAAACGTAAAAAAAAATAAAAACTTCTTTGAACTACGTCACTAGTTCTTCCGAATCAACCAATGACATAATAGATTTTCGGTTTCAGGTTTTAAACATCATATATTATTAACATGACCTTAAAATATCAGTTTTTTGTAAAATATATTTATTTTTTATTTTTTAAGTTCAAAGTTCATTAATTCAATTACTCTTATTAAATGACCTTTTACTTATCTACTCTGTTGTGTCAATCAATATTTCCGCGTGCACCATAAAATTTTAGAGAAATTAACAGATTGCTTTTTTTTACCTTACATTTGTGTTATGATTATTTTTTCCCATCAAGCAACATTACGCGGTGACAACACGATTGCGCGCGGCGGAATTGGAGCATAGTGGGGGAATTATTGGACACAGTCCGATGTATTCAAATATAATTCTACGCTCCTTCTGGACTATTCTTAATTCTATAGCGACGTGTTATTATTTAGTTTCGTACACTAGTTACCGGTTTCATACAAATTGGTTTCATTTTTAAGAAAGTGAAACTATTAATTTATATCCGCCTCGTAGTGTAATTGTTGGAGCGCGTACGCTATTACGAATGAGGTTCCGTGTTTATTTGAATTAGGGTTTGAATAATACGTTTATGAAAAGAGTGTTTTATTTATCCTCCTCCTTTTTCCCATTGAGTAATAGTTTCGATTTAAGGTAATTTATAAACAAATACGTTTATTTCTATTTTTATATATCTTTAAATTTTTAATCTTTTTTTTCTATTGAATATGTTCTGTAACTTGAATAATAAAAATAAAACTTTTATTTTTTTGGTTGGTTGGAAGAAATTGCCATTTGGCAATAAGCCCGCCAATGTACAAATAACATTATGTACAAAAAGTTAAATAAATAAATAAATTTATGAAATATTTCCAATGGTTACCTGACTGATAATCTTAATTTACCGTTAAAAAAATGTAAAAATAAAATATAGTCGCGCTTTTAGGTACGAGAAAAAAGTCATTTTTGTGGATTGGGATTATAAGTTGGTGTTTAAAAATATGAACTATAGTACTCGTACTTATACCTATTTTTTAACAATGAGGAATTTCAGTGTCTTTTTTATTTTTTTATTTGTCAATAAAATATTAAACTAAGCCCTTTTTTTTTTTAATATATCGTATTACCAGCGCTATGATTTTTTAAAGTTTTGTATATCTGAAATAACTCCGCGTGCGACGTCAGAGGTTGTTCTATGACAGTTCTTTCGATTGGTTCGTTTACGGTGACCAAACCGGATATCCTTCAATGCTCTCATATCATTGGATGGTTCATATGAACCAGTGACGTCATACAAAATAGTGCGTTTTAATTTATTTTTTTTTAAATTTTTCGTACATTTTTAAGAAATTTTACCGTACAATTAAATGCTTTATTTTTACCGCGCGCAAGAAAACATTTTTTGTATCCAATTTCCCGTAGGGCTGAAGTTCCTCATTGTTTTTTTTTTAAAGCGAAACATTTAAACTCTTATTAATTACTATATATTTTACTATGATTTTCACTATGTTTTCACTGTGTCTTTATTTATTTTTCTACGTATCGATCACTGTTTATTATATCGAGGCTATACTGACAGAATGCATTGAGTCAACAGACTTTCCATATTTCAAATATTTTTAAATATGGATGCAAGATGTTTATTTTAAATGTTTATGCTATGCGATATAATAAAGATTACTCTTTCAAAGTTTAAAAAACAAATGTGGGAGAAATAACACGTTGAAAGAATAAAAAAGCTTTAAATGCGATTATATCGAATCCATTCTGTCAGTAAGACCACGATATGTTTTTTTTACTGTCTTAGAACGAGGTAAATAAACCCTAGTTAGAAGTCAAAGCAATTTGTATAAATGTATAATTTTATACAACATTATTTTGGTACGTGTATTTTTGTACATACACAAATCTGGTAGGTATATAAAGTATAATTTTATGTTTTATGATATGATAACTACAGCATACGTCGGGGGTAAAAGTCGATAGATGAGAAGATGCCATACCGGCCGGGACTTTTACCTTTTTTCTGGGCCTTCTACCGCCCCCCTGAAGGCCTTCAGCGCCCACAACAAGGTGGCTTAATCGCCCACTTGGACGAATACTGAACTAAAGCAATATTATTTATCCAAATAACTTCTCGATTTTTTTTCATTTTAAATTCACATGTCTTATATTTCGGAATTGGTGGGTACTCTAAGTGAAATTTAAACAAGCTTACCTTGCCACGAAAAATAGTAGATTGACCATGTTGAAGAACAATATATGACTTGGTAATTTATCGATATTAGGCACTGCACTTTCTTAATTAAATTATTTGACGCACTAATTTCAATCACTGTTATAAAAAGTCGGACTTGCTTTTAAATTCTCCTTCTTTCATTCTTGCGTCCTGCAAACAAAAAAAAATATTTTTTTTAAAAGTACACACAAAATAAAAACTAAAAATCACAATTAACAATAAGTAAATGTACATGCTATTTAACATATACATGTAATTTTTCGCACAGATAACTCGATTTTATTTTTAGACAATTTAAGGCAACTCTGTTTATTTCCCATTATAAAACTTTATTTAATTATGCTTTATAATATTAATTTATAACATCTTAAAAACTAATATAAACTTTTAATAACATTACAATTTTTTTATCAAAATTTCTCAAGAACATATTTTTTTTAAATAATTTAAAATATTTTAATGCTTTCTATTTCTTCAGGTAACTTATTATATTTGTCGGCCTCGTGGTGTAATGGTCAGCGCGTTTGCCTACCATGAGAGAGATCTCGGGTTTGATTCCCGACATGGTTGATATCAAATATTTATTTAAAGGGGTGTTTTCATACCCGAATATTTCATAGTCCCTGGACTTTCATGTAACAAAAAAAACGATATAAGCTGCGATTGGTGTAACAATGCAGTGCCATATGCACCATTAGGTGCGGAAAGGGAATGATGATGATGATGAACACATTGTACAGCTTCCATCCCTTGTACAGTGAGTTTTGAGACTCATTTTTTTCTCGTTATTGGTAAGCTTATTTTTTTTATTCCTTATTTCATATGAACGTAGTTATGCAGAAAGCAGCCGCCATAGAAAAGTGAAAATGAGATAATAGCACCTTTGTGAAAAGAGTGAATAATCAAATCCACACAAAAATTGGAATGTTTTTGACTTTGACAAATGATACACAATGAATACATTCGTTTTTTTTAGCACAAGAATCTAAAGATGTATTTGACCAATTTTAATGATTTTTAAAGTAAAGATTTTTCTAGTGTTGTGGGTGTTTTCTGTAAATTGAGAAATGCCGTTTTTGCGATCGACACTACTTTCAAAGTGTGATTATTACAGTTTTATTATTATTACTAGAGAAGGTGCATTTTTTATATGAAGGGGTAGTTCATTCCTAAGTCTAGCAGTTTGAACAGAAAAGGAATAGCTGAAAAGTGATGTGCTATGTCGAGGAATGGAAAGTATTTTCTCCTGAGAAGAGCAAAGCGAAAGACCACAATCAGAAAGGTAAATGATATTTTCTAGCGCAAGGATTGTGAAGAATATTATAAAGAAGTGAGAGAGATTAAAGGTTTATGCGCTGATAAAAATGAAGCCGCTTGAGTTCGGAGCGAAAGGATGATACATGTTTATACTTTTTAAGATTGAAAATAAAGCGGATGCATTTATTCTGCAAACGCTTCAGACGATCTATGAGTTCCGTATTGGCGTCAAGATATTTATACCTACAATTTTTTTATAGATACAAAAATTGACTAACAGTCTACACTATACTATGAAGAGGATGGGAATGGAAAGAAAATAAGAAGAAAAAAAAAACAAATATTCAGATAGTGATATTTCATTCTTGATTTAAATGTAAATAGATGATTCCACAAACGAGCACAATTATGTATAAAAATAACATAAACAGACTACAACGACAGCAAAATAAAATATTGAAGCTAGTATATGACCTCCCTTATCTAACACCAACTAACGAACTCTTTAAAAAAACTAAACACGTTAATGAACTTTTTTAAGAAGAATCTGTAAAATGTATTCATAAGTTAGCCACTGGTATCATTGTAGACAAAGAACTAAAATTTGAAAAAAATTGTTATAAACATGGACATAATACGAGAATATCAGAACAATACTACATTCCAAAACGAGACAAGGACAATCGAGACTAATAAATCGGGGACACGGGGGCTGAACTAAACAAAAAACTTGTCAAAGGGTGTAAAAAATATTATTATGAACAACGGAGTATGAAAAAGAGACGTATATTATTTTTGTAACGTAAATTTAATAATGCATAAAAGTTAATTAATAAATTTCAAATAATAAAATGTATGATTTTTTTTCTCGGTGACGGTTTTTTCGTTTTTTTCTTTAAATGTGAAATGTAACCATTTTATTGTGAATACTTAATAAGCATGGTCAGTCCAAAAATAAACTCAAGAAATGCAATAAACACTTTTTTTAATGCAGTTAAACAATAAGACAATAATTTTAATATTTCATAAATATTAAACCATTATGGCAATTATGCTAATATAAAGGGATGGTTTTTAAATGAGTCGGTATAAACAATTCACAGGAAATACCATTATAAATATAAATAAATAAGTAAGACACATTAAGGGTTACAAATTTAGACGGGAATTAAGATTTCCCTCACTAAGCATCCAAAAATTACACATGATCCGAACGGATCGGAACGGACAGCCTACTTGTACATGGCGTCAGAAAAATAAAACGTTGAAAGCGTTTACGACCGTGCAATAATTTATTCATGTTTTCGCGTACACATTTTTACTTATTTGTGCATTTTATTCATTTTTGTTAGTTTGCCGAATACGTATGTACTTTAAGTGAAATTGACCAAATCGGTATATGGGGGATTCGAATGCCCCCCTTCGATCCAGCTGGGTTAAAAAAAATAGTGCCAAGGTTAAAATAATAAGACTCCCATAGGTATTATTACAAAAACAGTTTTGTGCGAGAAATGGAACTTGAAATGTCTCGATGATCTGCGTCATCAAAATATTTTTGTTATTATTTGTATGCAGGTTTGTGAAAAATAACAACAAATAGTGTGATGACGTGAGCCGTGAGACGTGACGACCGACAGTTTAAACCAGTTCAAAATTTAGCAACTAAATGTGTTCGTATAACAACACAAAACTGATAGTTTTATTGTTTAATAATAATGATAAGTTAATTAGAGCAATTACTGCTGTACTTCGTACAGAGTTTAAAAACATGTATAACATTAAAGTTATCAAAACATCAAATAAAATATAAAAAATCGCATTTTATCGTCCACTGAAGGAAGCGTTTCAAAATATTCTTCCAAATTAATTATTATTAGAGGGACCATATTAGTGAAATAGTTAAGCGATTTTTTTTTTTTATATACTTTTACATTGTTTGTATTCTTTTTTTATACATAATAATGTTCCCTCACTGGGTTGTCCCGTGCCGAGGGAAATATTTTACAAAATGTGAAACATGCCTAAGATAAGCGTTTTAACAAAATTCACATAATAATACCAATAAAAAAAACGTAATCAATCCAATTAAACTAATTATCATTAACGTGAAAAACAGCAAAAAACTAAAATAATCATAAAAAATATAAGCAATTTAAATAGACCAATAGAACAAATTTCATAAACAATACGCACATTTTACCTGTTTCGCTTGATCCACTCATCGATCCGTGTGCAACCCACCTCCACTATCCATTTCTTAATAGAAATTTTATAATGTGAGAACTTACTTATTGTCCTTATGGATAATGGAAGTGGATTGTACACTTAAACCGAGTAGTAGGCCAATCCTCTTTAACCGAAGGTTGTATTATTTTTTTTTATTTTTTGCAGCATCAGGGTGGAGTATCTAGTAACTCTTGTATTTGTAACGGAAGCTAGAGAATAATGTATGTACATATTTATTAGATTGAGGAATATTTTAAAAATCAATAATTTAAAAATAGCTTTTTACTCAATTGTACAATCTTTGTTACAATATGGTATTGTGATATGCCAATATATTCAACCCTCTTAAAATAGTACAAAGATAAATTTTTAAAGTAGTTTTAAAGAAACCCTCAACATTCAATACGGATAGTCTATATAAAATATTTAAGGTTCATACAGTAGACGCTCTTTATAAAATAAATTATATTTTACAAATTTGTAAAAAAGAAAATATAAAAGAATTTGAGATGAATAAGTCACTCAGATACCAACATAATATTAAAATTCAGAAATTCCACACAAGTCATGGTCAAAATAGCTTTGTCTTCAAAGGTGTAAAAAAAATTAACAATCTTCCCAATGAAGTAAAACTATTAAAAATAATCTATCTATCAATAAATAAATTTAAAATAAATCTAAAGAAATTTTTCGAACACGGAAAAACTACATTAAATTTTAATTAGTATGAATGTATTATTGTTTTACGTTTTTTCTTTATATATCCTATGTTTTTTTTTCTTATGTACTCGTATTTAAGATTATATAAACTCTTATAAATAAACAACTACAACAGTGTAAGTCTTTCTCCGAGCACAAGAGTTAGTCTCTTTTTTGGAGAGTTACAGTGATAACATTTACTAGATGTGTAAAAGTAGATATGTATAGAATATGAAAAAAACATGTACCTTTTATAAAATTTATTAATAAAAAAAAAATAATAAAAGAAATAAGAAACAGTAATTAAATATAATGATTTTAACAAGACAAACAAATATCTCAAATACGCATTTATAGAGCTTACGACTCTTCATTTGCTTGCCGTCATCGTCATCATTCTACTACCCGCATAGGGCACTGCAACGGTATATTTTTTTTATAATAGGAGTTGCTTATTTTTTCCCTCGCTTATTATGTACAAGGCTTATATTAACTGCAAAAGGTATGCTCCTTCTAATGACTCTGACTTTAGTGTGAGGTTCTGGCGGGATAATCGGCTGTGGCGTTGTTAAGGAACTTTACCGCATTTGCTTGTAGAAGAGGAAACCACAGAAAAGTCATTCAGGAGAAGGCGGACTGTTGACAGACACCAACAGGCCTTCCGTTCCACGGTACTCCAATCGCTGCGTTTCAGTAGATCAATCACAAATAACCATCGACGTGCTAATAAGCGACGTGATAACAATTTCTCACCATGGTTTCTCACCGCGATTAAAATGCAACATCCGTGAACACCTAATATTTTATTTATTTCGAATACAAACAGATGTACAGGTTAAATTCCAAACTTTCAAAATTTCCTTCTTTTAAAAATCACTATCCTGGATTCAAACTAAAGATATGAACTCTTTTTTTCTAAGATTTATTTTATTGCCCTTCAATAAGGAGGAATATTTTTGTGTTTTTTTAAATATTTTTTATTTCCTTTTTTAATTACTATAAATACCATAAAAAAATACCATATTATCGTTTACAAAATATTTTATTTTTTTCTTTCTTATGTTATATAAAAATATTATAACTGTCTATTATTTATTATAGGAGCAAAAATTTATTAACATTTTCTTGTATACCCACGAACAGGCCATGCCTCTGTGGGATTTTTTGTTTACTATTTTTCTATTAATATGCATTTCATTGATATGAAATAATGCTTTATTTTTTAAATACTCTGTTTTATTATTATGTTTATTGTATAAAAACAAAAAAAAAAATTTTTAAAAAAAAGGGGAGACTATGTTGAGAAATAAATGGTTTTCCAATTATATGTATTCACTAAATAATACTGTAGTAAAGCGACGACGGCTTAAAGTTTAAACTTTATAAATAATAAATATACTATTTATTAAAATAAGATAAATATGGTCAAAACAAGGAGATAGTGGGAAGGAAAAGAAGGAAATTGATAAGGAGTGGTAAATGATGATTGAAGGAAAGTAAAAGTGGAAAATTGCATTTGGTTTAATGAATTATGAATAAAGAGCATGAATCCAGCCTATTAGTTCTCTTCTGTACATATTGTATGGAATGTTAAATATATCAAGACAATTAAAATTTTTGTTAAATGTTTCACATATACGAGGGATCGATATTAAATTAATGACAAAATATTTACGTTTCGCGAAGTATTATCCTGCTACGCAATCGCATATTTGAATTTCCCAGTGTAAATATGGAAAATATTCCAAAACTGCTTTTTTAATTTATTTATTAATTATTTATCACGCTATTTATTGCATTTAGTTGTCGCGGCGGTTGGTAAGCCTAATGTCAAGAAATGTAGTTGCCATAGTAATTGTAATTTAATTTTCACTTTTTTGTATTAGAAACTCTTTACTATTTTGTAAATGCAATATATTGTATTATTTTTTATAGTAAACGCCGATTTTTCGCCAATGAACTGTATTTATTTACGAGGAAAAAAAACAAACCGACACGAGCGTTGACTTAGAGATTACACGAGCGTTGACTTATGACCGAGATAACTTAAGCATGTTTATTATTGTTCATTGTGATCGCTCAAATGCTTAGCATATTTTTAAGCACACCGATGTTATTTGTGATTGAGCTACAGGTATAGACAAACAAACTTATTAACTATCGATACGTTTTCGTGTCACTGCTTTCTAAAATATTTTACTCTTCTATAGTAGGGGTCTATGTATAAATATGTCAGTAATAATAAACTTTTTGACTAAGCCATTTTTTTATGTATCGTATTATCAGAGCAATGATGTTTTCTAAGTTTGGATTTCTGAAATTACTCCGCGTGTGACGTCTCCAATTCTCTTCCGCTTCTTCTCGGTCACTTCAGCCGATTGGTCCGTTGGTCTACCGTATACCGGAAAGCTTTCACAACTCTCTTATAATTGGTTGATTCATATGAACTAGTGACGTCGTCCGAAGTGGTTCGTTTTTATCAAAATATTTTTTATTGTTTTTTTCATACATTTTTAAGAAACTTTGCGGTACAATTTAATACTCTAATTTTTACCGCGCGTGAGAAAATATTACTTCTTCATTGGAAAAGTTAGTAAATAGTTATATCCGAATATATACTGACAGTTATTGAAATGTTTGACAACAATGTTAATGGATATTAAGAAAGTACGTGGTCGCTCTTACCTTTTTTTTTAATGCAACACATTTTGTAAATTTTACGAATACGCAAAAACTATAAACATTTGCTTAACTTTCTGGCCCTTGATATACCAAACACATAATCAGAATGTCTTATTTCTGGTTTGTAAACAAAATATTGAGACTATGTAACTGCTTTGAATCTTGGATTGATTCAAGGGTATCTAAAAATACGATAGACTACTATTTTCATTTCAGAATATAACTGAACTTGTCCTCTTACAATATAAAATGTATTCAAACAATTCAGTTTAACAATGGTAAGCGATGATTAATTTTAATAACAATAATAGTACCAAATAAAAATCTTTACAATATAAGATACAATAAATGAATTTATACAGGCATATTATATTGGGAACTTGAATAAGTTTTCGCAATTTTTGTTCGACGCCTTTTGGCTTCAATTTTCCCATTTTTAAAATATATATTTTTTTAAATTTTTTGTATTTTTTACAATATACATAAGAGGTAAAACAGAGTATTTAAAAATAAAGGATAACTACATGGCAATGAAATACATATTAATAGTAAAAACAGTAAACAAAAAATCCCACAACGGCATGGCCTGTTCGTGGGTATACAAGAAAATGTTAATGAATTTTTGCTCCTATAATAAATAGACAGTTAAATTTTTTTTTGTGTAACATAAGAAAGAGGAAATAAAATATTCTGTACAAGATTATATGGTATTTTTTTATAGTAATCAAAAGGTAATAAAAAATATAAAAAATATTCGAAAAGGGCAAAAAAATATATCATAGAAAAAAAGAGTTCATATCTTTAGTTTGAATCCAGGATAGTGCGTGTTTTTTAAAAGAAGTAAAATTTTGAACGTTTGGAATCAATGAAATGTTATCAGTAAAAAAATAATTAAAAAAATTTGGGCCTATAAAATATGCATGTCACTGTGCGAGCCTCGTTTTGCATCATTTGAATCATTCATAATGCTTTCAAACGTTTGGCAACTTTTGTGTGATCAACTTCTAATGATTCCGCAAGTTCATTTTGCGTCTGACATGGGTCTTCATCGAGTAATGCTTACAATTTTTCGTCGTCAATTTTTTTCGTAGCGCCAGAGCGTTTTATAACTTCAACATCAAAGTTTTAAAAGTGTCGAAGCTAATCTCTGCGTGTTGTTTCTGACAGAGCAAGATAGCCGTAAGTCTTCACAAAAATTATATGTGCTTTAGCTGCAGATATTTTAAAAAATCCATGAAAATTCCCCGTAAATACAATTATTTGGCATGAAATTCAACAAGTTTAACGCTTTGAAAAAATATGTTGCTTACACTTCGGTGTCATTTCTTTATTTATTGATTTATACGCCCAATGAGCATTTTTAAGGACATATGTATACATAAACAAAAAGTAGAAAGACACAACGGTATATAGTAGACTTGGTGGGAGTGGAAGCGGGAGAGAGGTGTTTATAATTTAATTTGATTCAGTGATCGAATAAAAGAAGACAACTTGTTATCAAAGAAATCAAGACTGGTATGTTTGTTTGCAGATCTAAGAATTCTGGGCACAGGGGAATGATAACCATAGTTAGTTCTATAGTTATCGGTATGAAAAAGTCAGTTTTGTCTAAGGTTTCTAGTTGGGATATTTAATTTTATTGAGCTCAGTAGTTTAGGCGCATCAAAGAGTGAGTTGAGAATTTCAAATCGGACTAGAAGGTCGGATTTATTTCGAAGGTCTTGGAGAGAAGATATATTTAAGCTAGTTTCTAACTCATTATGCGTATATTGGTTTCCAGATAAGCCCAAACTCCAGCCTATCTTTCTTAAAAATCGATGTTGAACTGATTCAATATTTTTGATGTGAACATCATAATATGAAATACTCTAGGTGCGGACAAACTTGGAAACAGAAGAGAGTTTTAAGGGTATTGATAATAACATTATACTATCATTTCAATCCGATGAAACTTTACGATGAAATTGGTTGCAATATTGCCCGAAGTAAAAAGGCTAAGATAACACCATCTGCCGGGAAACAACGACAATTATTTAAGTCTCTATTGGTTTATTAAAAGACTTATTGCCACTGGCAATCTCTGACACAAACATAAAAATATTACATTGATTATGACATATGTAATGCTTAAAATATTCATTTCAAATACATTTTCATGACTTATTTATCTTCTTCCAAAATTCATGAAAAGCGTAATAATATTTTTTTATTAAAATCACTTTCAACATTCTTCTTAACACATTACCTTTATTTGTGTTGTGTTTACAAGAGTGTACCACGGTACCTTTTTAATATTAGATTATTATTTTTGGTCATATGATCAAGTTTAATCAATAGATGGTGCTGAAATTTTACTCCGCGTTTAATGCCAAATTGAAATTAAAGTATTTCTCTGTTGTATTTTAAATAGGTTTCTGGTTAAAAATTCAAATAAATCGCTATTAAAGGTAAAAATGCTCATTTAAACATGATTTTTATATGATATTTGACAATTACTAAAACGGTACAATAATCATTTTGTCTGTCTGTATCAACTGAGGTATTACAAAGCCGGCTCTATCGATATGTTGATACGTGCTCTCATAAAGATTGAAGGAAAAAAAAATCATTGACATATCGATTCGTTTGCTGAGAGCTAATCAAGCCGGTTTTTTTTTAAGATTTTTAAAACACCTGTGCAAATAATAGAAAGACAGTCAGTGATTTGATGATTTTTTATAAAAAAATTATAGCTGGTTGGACGTCCTTGATTAAGCGAATCTCATAACTAATATCCCCAAAACTCGCACGCGACAAACACAGGCAGCGAAAATTTAGTACCAATTATTTACTGTACATATTTACTCGCCTATTCAGAGACTACATTAACTTGACAACGAATATTATTTATATTATAACTCTATTAATATCTTTTGCATTTTGTAAATATCAAAATTCATATAAATGCTTTTATTACCGGTAGAATAATTTATTGGATTTAGCCATTTAGCCATTTTGTGCTCGAGTCACATCATTTTGATTTTGGTTTTATTTTTATAATAAATACGTATATAGACAATGTGAGATAAAGTAGGCAGATAAAAGTATTCTGGAGAGAGCTGAGAGGATTGGTCCAGAGAGTCTGAACCACCCTCCAGGGGGCCTGAACCACCACCAAAGATATGGAGAGAAAGTGAAACCTTTTCATCAGATCAAGATTAATATCCTGCCTGAACCGATCGCAGGAAGATTTATGTATTTTTTAAAAACTTGTATTTGTTTTTTTTTATATATCACTTAACCCAGTGGTCGGAAAACGCGAGCCGCATATGGCTCTTTAGCTACTCGAGTGTGGCTCACGCGGCCTAAGTTTCACTTTTCACGTATATTCCTAATTAAAAACTTTTATGATTATTGCCACTGAAAGATCAAACACGTGGCGAAGATATTGTAAATGCTGTCATTAAATGCACAGAGAAACATCATCTAAAACTCGATCAAATAGTTTCAATGTCAACATATGGGCCAAATGGGAGTGAGAAAAAGTTTTATTTCCAGAAAAAAATAGAATGTTTTGAAACTGGTAATCCTGATTGTCAATAACTATTTTTTATTTATTTTTTATTAATTTTATTTAGAAACCATACAGTCATACAAAATAAGTACTAAGAACAACAATTTTTTAACATAAAAAGACCAATTAAGTTTTCATAAATTAAAAAGATATAAACATTAAATGTGACAAAAAATAAAAAATAAATAAGAATTTTAAGTGAGAAAAGGATAATTGTTGACATTTGCGTTTTCCATGGAGGTAATAAATTAAAATAAATAAAAATACCGAATGTACACTCCGAGCCATCCACGCACACACATGAACGCACATATAAAACATACACAAACATATACATTACATGTGGCACATATACATAGCATAAACCACTCAAGATGTACATTCAGCAACTATCCCAAATAATCGACCCCATGAAGAAATTTTCTGTACAAATGCAACGTGCAGTTAAAAATGTCTACATCAATACTGAGCTACAACTATACAATAACATAAGCTCTTTTTTGTTGAAAGGGAGAATGAATACGCAAATCTTCTGCTTATAATAAGGTTCGTTGTCAAGAAGAAACGTTTTAAACTAAAAAAAATGTATCTCAAAAAAAATCTTCATTATTGTGCTGCTGACATTTGGCTCTTTTGACTAATGAGTTTGCCGACCACTGACTTAACCGTTCACAAATATATAAACCTACTTTTATGCTGTGGTAGAAAAGGTTGAAAAAATAGGGAGGAGATGAAGGGAGATGCGTGAGTTTAATAGGTAGGTAGGTATATAGGGTGACCATTACAATGGGACTCCGTATTTATTTACCGCTACCAATAAGGGCAGGTATGAAGGTCATAAAAACATTTATAAGATATTGTTATAAATTGAATATTAAAACCAGAATTATCTTTTAAAAAAAAGAGAATACAATTCTATAAAAAAAATTCAACTAAAATATTTAATAATTTTTTTTTTTTAAGTATTACCGAAGGCATAATTTTACGTAGAAATAAAGGAAAACGACACAAAAATGTATGTGATTTAAAATGCTTGTATTTCTTTTCAAAAACAAAAAAATAAATTTTGCTTCGGCTACTTTCATGTTCAATTTATTGGCTTCAAATTATCACTTCAAATTTTAGCTCGATACTTAATCTTCAATGAGATCCCAGATACCTAAGTTTAGTCTAAATTTGAAATGGGGTAATCTGCCGGTCTAAAAATAATTATATTTTAGTTACATAAAACTTTCAAGTATATTTTTTAACAGAAATACCTTTAAAAATTATTGTTTTTATCCAATTTATGTATTTTTATTTTTTATTATTGCGCGATTAAAAAAAAACATTCGTTTTAAAATGGCAAAATCGTACGATTTCCTCATTTTACGTGCGTTTTACAACAGCCTTAACAATGTCTTTAGGATTATTTTTTGAGCTGCTTTCTTTTTAGACTGTCCTTAAGCTTTGTACGTTTAGTACATTTCTCAAACTGTCCAGATCTTGTCTTGATACCCTTTATGTATGTCAATGATTTTTTTCTTATTTTTGTATGATTTCAACTGTTCTCATATTGTAATGTACCTATGAATTGTATAAATGGACAATGTCCGTAAATAAATAAATACATACATGAATCCAATTTATTTATTTTTAATGTAGAATAAGTGCAAAAGTTTTTTCATTCGTTTTGCAATTGTATTGATGTGTTCTTTCTATTGAATTTCTGTCTGTCACTAGTTGCAAATATTTAACATACCTTTTCATCTGTAGGTACCGTAGGTTATATTTTATAACGTAAATGGAATGTTTGGTAGCAAATAATAATCCAGTTTACTCTGCATTCGAATATTTTATTTACTTTGTATCACCTGTGACCACAAAACATTTCGTATTGACTTCAATTAAGAAGGTAGTATTTTCAGAATTGATAGTCTTTTCGTTATTTTTTAAACCTTTAAGATACTGGGCCGTATTCTCCGAATTACAATGGGAAGTTCAGAGTTATCTCCGAATATTTAAAAATTAAAATCGATTTTTTTAAGACGAGAATGTAAATGTTATTGAATATTTGAATATAACCACTTACCGACTTTTCTATGTCTACCGGTTTCGAGACGCACCCGTCTCTTCGTCAAGACACCAATTAAACCAACATGCAAAACCCACTATACACCTTCACCATAGTTGTTGCACAAAAATATAAAACCAACACGACATGCATTAACATTAAGAAAAGCAGTCGCCATATTAATTGTTATTTAATTTTCACTTTTTTGTATTAGATACTCGTTACTATTTTGCAAATGCAATATAATGTATTATTATTTGTATTAAACGCCGATTTTTCGCCAATGAACTGTATTTATTTACGAGGAAAACAAAAAACAAACCGACACGAGCGTTGACTTAGAGATTACACACGCGTTAATTTATGACTGCGATAACTTAAGCATGTTCAATTTTGTTCATTGTGATCGCTCAAATGCTTAGCATGATTGTAAGCACGTCGATAATTATTTGTGATTGAGCTACTGAGATCCTTAAACACGCTTGCCTACTTTACGAGGCATCAGGTTCTCGACGTCTTGGACGTCCACTGCTGGCTGTTCGTGTCAGAACTACTGGACGCCGACAGAGATGCTTGGAGGAGACATGGAATGATGATGATGTTGAGGTTGAGATCTATTTACCCTAAATATATAAATAATCAAAGTGGACTCTCCTCTTGACATGCCGAAGTTAGCAACAACTAGCAATTACTATGACATGGCAATGTTTGATCAGCTCTTAAAATCTAATGGCGGAGATTATGCAAGGCAATTGAACGCAGTTATGCAGAAAGCAGCCAGCCATAGAAAAGTGAAACTGAGATAATAGCGCTTTAGTGAAAATGGTGAATAATCAAATCTACATAACAGTTGGAATGTTTTTGACGTTTATTTTTTAATCTTATACGAACATAAAATGTTAAGGATCTGGGTGTTAGATTTGTGGGCGCCCTGACAATTCATGAACACATAGAGACAGTCAGTGATAATGCATTGAAGATGTTAGGATTCGTTCTGCGTACGGCCAGGGCTTTTGAAAATACCCGCGTACTGAGAACTCTTTACAACTCCTTGGTGCGAAGTAGACTCGAGAGTGGCTCGATGATTTGGGGGCCACGTGAACTGAAGTTTTCTCTTATGATAGAGAAAATTAAAAAGAAGTTTCTAAGATACGAGTATCTCTACATGAGAGAGTGTGGGTATTATCCTTGGCTCTACCCGACTGAGTTTTTGGCTGCAACAGTTTAGAGACTTTTAGTTTAGAGAAGGGATGTGTATTTGACTACACGTTTTTATCGATCGTTGCGCGGTATGATCGATAATTTTGAGATTATGATGAGCATTGGTTTGTATGTTCCTGATAATAACCTAAAGACATCTTCAGCATAGATTGTTTCATATTCCAATATACAGGACCAACCTGCTTATGTTTATGCCTGTTGGAAGGGCTACCGCTATGCTGAACAACATCGCTCTGGATATTGATCTGTTCCATGAATCCGAAGGGGTTTTCCGGAGCAGGATTCTCCTACTACTTTGACATGAGTCTCTTTCGTGTATTTTTTATTTTTTTATAATATGAACGGATTGAATGTTTGTTTGATATGTATATGTTATTTATTTATTTATTCATTATATACACGGCCTATGCCACTTACAACAGTTACATAAAGAAACATAAATACAAGAAACCGAACAAAAATAACATAAAACTATGTTTAAAAGACAAACAAGGGCAATACAATATATTCATAAAAATGAAAGACATAAGACTTCGAGCTAAACCATGCCAATCCAACTTCATCCCACACTGTTTTAGTCGCAAAAAGATCTACAAGAAGCCGGAAGATCTATCCCAAAGAATTGCAAGTCGTGTTATGAATTGACTTATCGACACATTCTGGACATTGGGGCATGAAAACAAAAGTTGATCTAAGAAGAAGATTAAATATATAGCAGATTTTGACTTCTGGTGACGTGGTTGGGAACATGAAAAGAAATTTATTGCAATATTTATATTTTTATTTTATTAAATTATTGAATTGAATTTAAATGATAAACAATTAATACATTAGTTTTTATTTATGTTACTGACAAGAACTTAATTATGTATTTGACTAGTTTAAATTATTTTTAAAATACCGTAAGATTTTTCTAGTGCTGTGGGTGTTTTCTGCAAATTGAGAATGGCCGATTTTGTCGACACTATTTTCAGAAGGTGATTATTACAGTTTTTTGTATAAAAGCGGTCTGGCTGTTTCTGGCAGAACATAGCATTAAACTTACTGCACCCGATAAACCCAAATTATGGACTGGCTGCTTTCTGCATAACTACGTTAAATTTTATCTGAAATCATAGTGTCATTACGATTTAGCTTTGATTAATCGGGTTCTTCCCGTGACCTGATATGACCTGTCATCAAACTCACAGTGAAACAGAAAAGTTAAATTCAGTTAAAATCACGATTTATAAAATTGAATTTTTTTAAGAGTAAAACCGGGTTGTTTGTTCGTTTGATCATTAGTTATGGCTAAAAATTTAAGGTGAATGTAAAAAAAAATAAAACATTCTTTTTCAGATTTTTGTTATTTATATATTTGTACAAGAATAACGTATCTCTAACCTCATGAGACCTAACCCTCCGTGTTGAGTTAGGATACAACATAATGGAAAGTGGAAGCATACAAATTATTTAAGGCTGTAGTCTAATAAAAAGTCATGAAATCATATGATTTAGCCATGTTAATGCAATTTTCTTTTCAAAATCGCGCAATATAAATATTAAGTAAACATGCTCCAGATATAAACTATATTTTTTTTAAGGTGTCTGTTTAAAAATTTACTTGAAAGTTACATATAACTAAAATATATTTACTTATCGACAGGCAGATTTTGCCTTTTGAAATTTAGACCGAACTTTATTATATTAATTCACATATAACGATTTAGTAAAAAAGTACAATTTGTTTAAGCGATTTAAAGATAGTAAATTGCGTAAAATAACTGCCCCAGTAAAATCTTATTTTTTTGTTTTTTAAATGAATTACAAGCTTAACAAATTACAACAGGGATGGTGTATACCTTAAATAAGGGAATATGGAAGTCTAGGCATTTACAGGGCTTATGACCTGTCATTGGCTGGTTTAAGTGGCCACTTTACACACTATGTAACATTCACCATTTTGACTATGTTTGAACATCCGTATTTCTTCAAACATAGGCAGAATGGTGAATGTTACACAGTGTGTTAAGTGGCCACTAAACCAGCCAACGACAGATCAGAAGCCCAGTAAATGCCTAGACTTCCAATTTCTTTCTCAAAAATGTTTTTCCTCTCTGTTGCAACAAATTGAAACCTTAAAGAAATATTTTTTATTTAATGCAAGTTCACCCTTTTTTTTTATTTTGAAAATACAGCGTTTTTTTTTTATAAGAATAATAAAATAAATTGTAATTTATAAGAAAAAAAAATAGAAAAATAAAAATAAATTACAAGAATAATTACAAGCCTTAAAAAAATATAAATAACATAAACATCAATTTAAATCACCGCCTAGTCAACAACCATTACTTTTGATTTTCAACTAGGTATTGCTAATAGATTAAACAACCCGGCCCTCGTTTTTTGATAACAAAAAATATTAAGAGGTTCTTTAAAACGGTTTTGGGTATGTGGAAGGAGTGCTTTAACTGACCTGTCATTAAGTGATCACTTTATACACTGTGTAACAAATTTTAAAATCCATATTTCTATCCGGGTGTAGTAGTTATATTCATAAAATATAAATGCCTACCTAAACCTTCATATTTCTTTCTAAAACACATTTTTTATCTCATTCGTAATACAAAACAATATGTTAAAAGGTGCATATTATTTTATTATGTAAAAAATCGAATCGCTACGTAGAAAGTCACGAAGAAATTTATTATTCTCGAGAGCAAAGTGTATTCGAATCTATAAACAAGATTATTCCATTTTTATACCTACAAAGTTCAAGTCAGAAATCATCCGGTCAACTATTTAATCAAAGGTCAAATAATTTTTGAATTAAATAATAGCAAGTAGGTTGACTGTTGTCAGAATGCGATCTCGCAGACGAATGTATTGTAAAACAATGTGTGATGGGAATCGACATATTAATACATACGAGGGCGTATTGAAAATGAAGCTACCTAGCGCTAGATGGCAGCACAAACACATTTTTTTCCAAATTGCGACCTATCTGTTTTGAACAAAAACGAGTTCGAGAGACCACTTCACAGCAGTGTTTGGACATGATAAAGCGTAATCCTGTTGATTTTTGGTGTCGATTAATAACTGTTGATAAAACGTGGGTGCACCACTATACACCTGAAACCAAAAATCAATCGAAACAATGGGTGGAAGCTGTTGGAAGTGCTCCGAAGAAGGCAAAGGCAGTAAAATCGGCTGGCAAGGTTATGGCCACTATATTTTGGGATGCACTCGGAATATTGCTCATCGATTATCTTGAAAAAGGATCCACAATCACAGGAAAGTATTATCGTACATTATTGGATCAATTGAATGATGCAATCAAGGAAAAACGACCACATTTAAAGAAGAAAAAAGTGCATTTTCTTCAAGACAACGCACCGGTTCACACAGCATTAGATACGATGCTAAAATTACGTGAAATATACTTATTGTATATACTTATAAATATACGAATTGGTTAATTATCCGCCTTATAGTCCAGATTTAGCTCCTAGTGACTTTTTCCTGTTTCCAAAGTTGAAAAAATGGCTCGCAGGAAAAAGATTCAGCTGAAAACGAAAAAGTGATTATCGAAACTAAAGCGTATTTTGAGAGGTTCCCGAAATCGTATTATTCAGATGGTATAAAAAAGTTGGAATATGTCGAAGTAAAAGAAGACTGTGTTGAGAAATAAATGGTTTTTGAAAAAAAAAAGTTTTTTTCCTACTTAGGTAGCTTCATTTTCAATCCGCCCTCGTAGACATACCATATTCTTTAGAAACCGTTCAAAAACTAAATATCAAAATCAAACTTTACCCTTTCGGTACACCGGACATTTTTTAGCCTTTGAAGCGAAAATTTTGCATAAACCCAGTAATTACAGTGCACGAATAATAAAAGAGGCAATTCAAATACACAGACACCCAAATAACATAAACAAAGACGACGGGCTGAAATTAAACTCAACATGGTTCCCAGCACTACAAACTACAAAAATGAATAGAAATATGCCTACTGCCGACTGCGACACGGTACAAATTACTAGTATTTAAACACACACTTTTTTCTACAAAACACTCAGTTTACCCTGAAGATGGCTCCTGCAACGGTAGCCGAAACGTCGGAACAAATCGAACACACACGGCTTCACCCAAAAAAGAAACATATTGATAAATAATGGTGAATTAAAGCCATTCCCTATAAATATTCCGTTTTTTCCTTTTTAAATATCTTATTTTTTCATATGTAGTGACTACACAGCACCGTAACGCGCGAGTGTTTTTGGGACAGTAAGAGAATGGTTAAGCTGACAAAGAGAACCTCCAATTCTTGGTGACGTAGGTTTATGATGCATGAGGGGAGAGCCATTTGTTGATGATTGTTGATATGTCGAAAGTGATGGTTTCAAATGGACTAAAGTATGACTAAAAAAAAGACTAACGAAGAAAGGAAAATACGAAAAATAAAAAGAAACACAAATAACTTGTAATATAGTGTTATCTAAAACATCTAAGTTTGTAAGTAAAAATTCTTGATGGAAGTTCATTGTAATTTATTATATAAATAAAATCCGATCTCAATTATATGTCTTCCTGCAAAAAGCACCACTTGCTTAGTTTAGAAGATCGCCGTCTACTATTAGACATGGGGGTCCTTCATGACATATGTACTTAGTGGACGCCTTGATAGTCCGGCTCTTATGTCGGAGTTATTATTAAATGTCCCTGGCTACCACACCCGTCACACGTCGAGCTCTCTGTTTCATGTGCCAGCAGTTTGTACGAACTATGCCTAGAACTCTCCACTTATACGTTTTGCTCGTGAATATAATTTGAACTTTCCCCTTATTGATCCATTTGATTGTAAAAAAAAAACATTTAAAATGCGCGTCTTATTTTATCTAATTATTATATCTTATTTTATTTTATCTCTAATTCTTAATATTTTATATATATTCATATTTTCGACACTGCAATAATATTTACACACATGTCCACCCTCATTCCAATATAAAACCCACTCGCCCACCCTCTCACACACTTTCACTCACACAAAGCCACTAGTATGTATTGTACGTGAATTTAATGTATTTCTGTGGATATCTGCCATTGGTTTTATTCTCTGTATATTTTATTTGTTATATTTTTTTACATGTATTACTGTTGATATCCCCAATAAATAAAAATTTAAAATAAAAAAAGACGAGTGATACTTTAATCCACAAATTTGGAAAATCCGGTGACCGGTTTCATCGTTTTCGCGACATCTTCGAGACTGGTATCTTTATTAAGGAATTCAATGTATTTATACAAAACAGAGGTAAGGATAGATGATTTTAAAATTATATGAAAGTAAATTAAATAAAGTTAAAATAAAGATAATTCGAATTTCGCCAATCGTTTAATAGAAAATAAACATTCCTTTGATTTAAAAAATAATGTAAAAATAATTCATATTGCACCTAAAGGCCATAAACTTAAGACAATCTATAAATTCTTGAAATTAATGGATTAAAAAATAAACCCGACGTAGAATTACATAATGAACAGATAACACACGTGCATTCTCCATTACTTTACGTATTGTAATATATTTTTACTAATGACTTTTTACTCTTTGTTTTTCAGAAATCATAATTGACATAAATCACATTCACGAAAGATGGGACACTAAAAATAAAATAATTAATCTTATTAAAATAGCATTATATCAACTCCTTAGTTACCCTGAAAAAATGTTGATAATGCTCCTTAAGATAAAAATAACTTTATTAAATTTACTTTCATATAATTTAAAATTATTTATCCTTACCTCTGTTTTGTATAAATACATTAAACTCCTTAATAAAGATACCAGTCTCGAGGATGTCGCGAAAGCGATGAAACCGGTCACTGGATTTTCCAAATTTGTGGATTAAAGTATCACTCGTCTTTTATTTATATAATAAATTTTAATATGGTAACTGAAATTATTTTCGAACAGTAGTCAGTTATAACTAGTTGTTTAAGCTTTTTTTTTATAACAACTTAATTAAAAACTTACATTAGAAATGTAAAAGTTATTGTGAACGGAAATTTTCCGAATCAGTTAGAAGAATGTGTATCTAGGAAATGTGTTTACTAGGGATGGAAAGAAAGAAAGATATTTAATCATTTTTTATTTATTTTGAGCGACAGATTCTTCTTTACTACATTTCTATTGCTCCGAACAACAAAAATAAATTGTGTGTCCCGAAGATCCGAGATCCTAATAAACCGAGGCCAGAGGGGCCGATTAATTTTAGGCCCGTAAGGTCGAAGAAACGAGGCCCGGAAGAAATTGACAAAATCATATCAAATAAATTAATCAAACAAGCTTTCAAAACAGTTTTGTGTGTCAGAAAGTACCTAAAATCATTTCATAATACAAATATGTACGTACCTACAAATTAATTGTGTTGTAATTTTCACTGATAATAAATATTTAAATTTTGTAGGCGAAAATAGTCATTATAGATATTACACATAAACCAGTTATCCCGTACACTTGTTTAGAAACAATAAAAGTTATATTTCGATGTTGCACAACTTTTGAAAACAAGAAACATCACTTTCACTACTACTTTTGGCGGTAAAACTGAACAACTCCGACTGACTGGCCGTGTTCACTTTTCAAACTCTAATTTTGAAATGAAATATTTTGACGTTTGTTTGAATGTTTTATCTATGGAACTGAAATAGATGTCCCGTTACTTCGAGCGCCCCTAAACACTGAGTACTGACGAATTGTACGAAATACGCTCTCATTTTGTACTGTTATTATTATTTTCTTCCGAGAACATGTGTTTTGACGCCATTACTGCATCTCTGCGTTCATAAAGAGATAAGAGAAGAATGCATCTTTTTTTAAATTTAATAACAGGCATAATTAAGACAATAATATCTCAAGCATTGTATTTCAATCTTAGCGTTAATGTCAAATGTCATAATAAACATTATATTATGTTATTTTACGTAGATTTATAACATAATTTTTAATCAATTTAATAGGTACACTTGTTTTTTCAGCCTGAAAAAACATATAAATAATATAACATAAATAATGCGTATTTCGCTGATTATTATTTATTTATTTTATCTTAAAGGGGGAATGTAAATTTTTATTCACTCCAATAATCTAATAGACCCCATTACAGCGTAAAATCATGCCGCAGAACCCCCAGGCTTTAAAATAATCAAATTAATATTTTATACGCCTTACAAAGTTATCTTAGAAAAGTTTTTTTACGGCAAACAGTTCGTAATATATATCTACAATATTATAAGTACCTACATATAGATATATACATTGTAATTTAATATTATACAGGTGTTGGGCAGACGGTTGTCCAAACGAAAAAAGCGGCCAGGGAAGGTCATTGTCGACTCGATCAGCCCTAATAACCTAAACTTAACCTCACTGTCACGAAGTTTTTTTTTTTTTTAAAAAGTCAAATATTAATATTGAAACTAATTTTTTTTCGAAGATGTTTTTACGCCAATACGATTTTTTAAATGTTAAGTGTTTTGTTCTAATAAAAATATTATTTGGCGTATTTAATATTACTTGAAAAATAATTATGAGCTATCAAAGTTTTTAAAAGAGCTAAAAAAAGCGAAGTTCAATATTGTGTAACTAAAAGTGGTCGAGGTCTTCAAACTTTTTGAAAATCTTCTCCAGCTAATGGTCTTTTGAATAGTATACCATATGGATTTCAAACCTCTCATTAAAGTAGAGTAATTCGCTAATTTCTACCCGGACAAAACCATACGAGTCATACTTTAATTGTTTTCGGTTCTTATTGTTCTGATATTGCATAGGTGTGTGAAATAACCTTACATAAAACAGGTAAAAATACTGTCTCACTCGTATGCCCGCAACTTATTTTTTATTGCACTTTATGATATTAATATCGGACTTTTTTCTAAAAACTAAAAAAAATATGGGACTCTGAATCTTCACTATCCTCTAGGCTCTAGAGAGTGATTCATTTGGGGATTTTTATTTTTTGCATGCGTTTACACTTTCTTTCGTATCTGGTATATTCTTTCTTGACTGATAATTAAACGTCAAATAAATATGAACACGTAAATTAAAACGTAATGATTTTCATTTAGAACATTATTGCGACCCTTAGCGTTTACCTACATAAAACACTTAATTGGGTTGAATTGACCAAACCGTATAAAAAATAAAAATCTATCCCAAAAATTCCAAGTTGTGAATTGACTAAGCTACACATTCTGGATATTAGGGCATAAAAACAAAAGTGCTTTACTATGCTTAAGTCTCGAGTTCGATTCCCCATTAGACAAAATATTGATTGGCTTAATATTAAAGAAAACTACAGCTAGCTGGGGAAAAAAGTGAATTATAAAGAATTATAAAAAAATTATTAACTTCTTTGCAACATGCCTCGCGAACTAAATATTATTATTATCTTTTCTAATTCAAAGCTGAAATTTAAATTATGTTTACCCACATTAATTAAATGTTCATTTTTAGTTTATTTTAATGCTACACATAAAAATTATTTTTTAATTACAATATTTTATGAAAATGTCGTTATATTATTTTGGTTGGCGACTCAAACCTTTGCTTTATTTATCAGTCTTAAGGTCAAAGCGTAATTCAGCGTCGCTGTACTTCAGCAGCGTTACACGATATAATTTTGTATGGAGATCGGCGCAGTGTAACGCAACTGTAGTGCGGTTCGTTTCATCGAAAACAATAAAAATAATATTTCTTGTTACCGCGATAGCACAAAGTGAAGGCTTGTCAGCACTGTAGTTTGTAAACAAGTATGGCCAAAGAACACTTCATTATATAATTACTAAAATTTTCAATAAGATTCCTAAACAGATCTTAAAAGAAAATGTTGAAGAAGCTTTTAAGAAAAAAATAATTAAATGGCTTATATGTAACAAGGCTTTATAATTATTGTTTTATGTAAACAGTCATCTATTTAAATTTTTGTAAATAAATTTTGTGTAAAAAATACGTATGCTTTTAGTTCTTAATAATGTTTATATTACTTTTTAAAATTATAAAATTTCTCTTACGTTTTTCTTTGTAAAGGAAAAATAAGAAACCTGCTGACAAACCGGTTTCGCGGTTTAGTGGATTTTATTATTTTTCCTTTTATATTTTTTTTCTGTTCATGTTTACCTTAAATAAAAAAAAATACAAAAAAAAATGTGAATAAAACACCAAAGTTCACTTTCGTCGTAAAAATGCTTTTTTGAGTTAAAATAAAAATCTGAAGTACACTTTGTTTTAATGCAAAAGGCTTCAGTAGTCCTAGGGCCGCGATTACAAACGCTATCTTCATCGGAACATATCGAGACGGTATGAAATAACATCGATATTTATATATTTGTAAAAAAAATCAATGTATCTTTGTCGATAACCTATAATTAAACATTTTTACAAAAACGCATTCTAGTTTTCATGCAGAAAACTTAATTTTACTTGGCAAATAAAATTGAATGTGAACATACATTTTAAATTCTCATTGGAATACGGACCCAGATATGCTATTTTTGTATGTACTTTAATACTGTGTTAGTAAATATTAGTATATCAACCACTTACTGACTTTCTTAGACTACCGGTTTCGAGACGTACACGTCTCTTCGTCGGGACACTCACTACACCAATATGCAAATACTAAAATACACCTCCACCTTCACCATCACCGTAGTATATATAAAGTATTTCTAAAAATACATAAATCACATGCAGATTTATAGAGATGCGAACACCACCATGTCTAAGCATGCATTAAGTTTAATTAAAACATGTTTTTTAATTCGAGTTCATTTTGTTTTGTTTGGAGGATTTTGGCATTAAAACACCACGCTTGCCAGACGTGTTGGTGAGTTTGGATTCAGCCGCCCTCAACATAGGGGGCACACGCTGTTTGGTTCACAGAAATAAGGCGCCGAACCGGAGTCGTGGATATCATGAATCGTGCAGCGAAATTGAAATGGCAGTGGCCAGGACACTTGGCGAGACAAAATGATGGCAGGTGGACACCCAGAATAATAAAGTGGAGACCATGGGCAAACAAAAGAAGTGTTGGAAGGCCACAGAAAAGATGGATCGACGACATTGCCTCTATTGCTGGTAAAACGTGGATGATGAAAGCGGGTGATAGGAAGGAATGGAGACGTTTGGAAGAGGCCGCCATCCAGCAGCGGAGAGAATAAGGCTGAAGAAGAAAAAGAAAACATATGTAAACTTATATTGAAAAAAGTGGTAGGAAGTTGTGAGGGAAGGAGGGTAGGGGTGGGGTTACCCGATAGGTTAATTTTTAATTCAAAAAGTTGGCCATACTAAAAAGTTATTTGATAATTTATTGAGGGAAGATAATTTTTTAAGACTTTTTTAATGTGAAAAATCTCCATATTATTTATTATGATTATTAGTGAACTATTAAGTTAAGGCTTTAAACATAAATAATATTTAATACTGTTATTAAAATAAATATAACATTTAATTTCTTTATAGATTTAAATTATACCTTATTTAATTTAAAAGTTATAATGTTGTGGAAATCGCAAAATCTTGTTTCCTGGACATTTCGTTTAATGTGACGTGACTCCTGTGGTTTATTAGGTATTACTCATTAAAAAAAATGTGTTTGTGAAACGTATTAAATACATAAAATAATGTGAATTTTGTAACTTCGCACATATTTGTATAATTAATTTTTCGATACTTTGAATACATAAATATATACATAAATATATACATGTATGTATGTTGCAATTATGGTGATGTTTTATAATGATACTACAGACAATATGTCCTTTAGGGTTTTAGGGCTATCGGTTACAATTAAACATGTTTTAAGTAATAAAAAAATCGTTAAACTGCGAACGTTTTCAAAGATAAAATTCGATTTTACTTTATGAGTATTTTTTTATTTATTTGAAAATTGTAGTCCACATTACTTTATGCGCTGTTTAATCCATTACGTAATGCAGAATAAATTGAAAATAACTCAGTTGACTTCTCTGAAACCCCGGACGAGTATTTTCGACTCGATGGCTACTCTCAGGTAAAAATCAAGTGGGGATAAATCGGCCACGTAGTGCAGTGTTTGACGTATTCGCCCACCATACTAGAGGTCCTGGGTTCGATTCTTGACAGGTTTGGGGTGAAATATTTATTTTAATGGTCTATTAACACTGCAATATTTCATTGTCACTGTACTAGTACCTAAAGCGTAAGACTTGATATAGCAAATGATCGAAATATGCTGCATATGGGGTTCCAATGTAGTGCCATATGCACCGTCAGGTGTGAATGAAGACGATGATGACTATTAATTTTCCATTGTAATCGGGGCCCAGGTCACTAGATACAAATTTAAAAGGCTCATTGTACATAGTACCTATTTCTCGGTCAATTCTCAGAACAAAAATTGTAAAATATTACAGTAAGGAACATAGAACCAACCTTTTGCGTTATTATAAGGGTCTTTTAAATCTATTCACTTTGTTTACAGTGTTTTGACAGGTATTCGCAAATATTTTTACAAATATGTAGGTAGCAGGTAAGTGTACGAAATAATACATAAACATAATTGATGTCCTTTTTCTTCTTCCTCCTGGCTGTACATCCCATTTACTTCTGGTCAGCCCTCGTAGTCTTCAGTCTACATGTCTGACTGGGAGATTCCTTGTTTGGTTTCTGTTTTACGGCCACCTGACGCCGAGACAGCAGTGGCGAACGGTGATTTTATTTACAGGTAAGCCATAAAAAATATTTATTATTATTATTATAAAAGATATTTTGATTTTTTCCGAAAAAAGTGTTTATTTTAATTAATTACTGTATGTATGTTGAAAATGGGAGAAACAACTATTTTTAAAGAAAAAGAGCTTTTAATCAATTAAATGAAAAGGAAAACGCGTAGTTACAAGTGCTGTACATTATAGTCCTTAAAATGTAACATGATTATAATGACAGTTGTCAGAAAAAGTAACGACATAACTTTGTAGTAACGTCAAAGGAGTTATTTATATTGACACACGAAAAATCATTTGTATCTGGCGTGTTAACTTATTTTTTTAATACAATGCTTGAAACATAAATCACCATTAATATATAAAATCAGCTTTAAAACTAAAAAACAAACTTAAATAAACCTAATTATTAACGACGTTCTTACAAGGTTACATCATTTTGCAAAAACGTTAGAGATGGACGAATTGATCGAATAAAAAAGAATTCATTTGATGTTGTTCGTGAAAAAAGTATAAATGTCTCATTTTTGGTGAATAATTGTGTTAAACACACTATAATAGGCTTGTTTTTGCGTTTTTTATATAAATTTTCGAAAACAGAGTTTCATAATTGCATGAAATAACTGATAAAATCGATTTTATCAGTGATCAGTAATTTCCCATCACTAAGGAAATTAGTTTTAACAGCTGTCATTCTAATCAAGCTATATTTTAAGGACTAAAGCACAGTATGTACGTAGCGTACTGTAGATGAAAGTCATTCAAGGCAAGTCAACAAAAATTAGTTCTAAATTTGAATGTCTACAAAAATTTGTACAAACTCAAAATATTGTTGATAAATTACCTGGTCCATGAAGAAGTATAGAAATTGAAAAAATAATATTTTCAGGCGTTGCCTAGTAAGTAGGTGAAATAATTCAATTAGATGAATCTCACCCGCATAAATAGGGGTTTCAGCTCTTTAACTTCACAAAACATCAACAGATGAAGGAATTGAAGGAATATAGATGTTCAAATGTGGGCAGAATGGTGAATGTTGAATGGTGAATGTACACAGTGTGTAAAGTGGCCACTTAAACCAGCCATTGACAGGTCATAAGCCCTGTAGATGCCTAGACTTCTATATTACCTTCTCTTAAATGTTCTTCATCTCTGTTGTAATATGTTAATATAAATTATTTCGGAATCAAAGTCCATAGCTACATAAGTGAAAAAATATCGTTTGAAGGTGGATAACAATTGAGGCTGGTTAACTCCAGATGTAATGAAAATGATCTAACCTAGAAATAAATTGTATACCATACAAAAATGAGAAATGCTTCAGAATCTATTAAATAGTAATATAAGGAATATAAAAACACATTATCAAATGAATTAAGAAAGACAAAGAAGAATTAAATTAAATTATCCACAATAATGATAATATTTTTTAAAATCTAAAATACTCAATGTGTGCAAAACCTTCATAATTTGAACTAATTATTAAAATAAGAAAGTTACAACCCTAACTCATTTTTTTGTTGGGCAAAATTGGCAACCCAGAGGCTCGGCTCAACTTGTGCCTTTTAATTTACCCATCGTCATAATTCTTGATTTAAGCTACTGACAGCACATAATATACACAGGAAATGAACTTAAAATATTAGTCTATATTATGCAACAAGAAAAACTTACCTTTGTCTTTGCTATCGAGCCGTATATTAAAAAACACAGAGTCGTAATTGGCCCGCAACAAATTACACGCGCACTTTGACAGGTTCTGACAAGCCACTGAGTAAAGTTAGTGACTAAAGCTTCTGAGGGAAGTTAGTGACATAAATCTACTTTCGTCCTTAATGTACTAAATTTACCGAAATTAAATGGAAATATATTTTTTAAGGGTTGATCATAGATTACACTTTTTGGGCAAAATGTCCATCCAGGGCAAAATTGGACGGTTTCGCGGTACGCAACATGGAAATATACCTAGTAATTACTCTAAAGTAAAAATACTATTAAGAGGATACGCAGTCTAACTTTTAATCATACAAACGTATTCCCGTATTTTCTACCAAGATTATAGCTCAAAAACGACGATTTTTTCATACACATTGGCGTGTTCCTATCGTTTGGTTTTTTAAAGATATATTATCTTTAATAAGAGCTAGGACTATCCAAAAACCCTTAAAAGTTCCTAATTTTATCTACCGTTTTCGTACGTACGGAATACAAATTTGATAACTTTTTTTGGAAACAGCAAAACGGGCCGCCACAGAAAAATTCTATCTGATACTGTTTTTGAAGAAAAAAAATCGGTGCTGCTTTGGGGTGCCTAAAACCGGACCAAAGGACCTCGATTTCGGCCTTCCGATCACTTCCGATTATCTGAGAGAGTGGCAGGTAATGGGAAAACTAAATAAGCTATTTTATCTCATATCGTCAATGACACCATTAAATAAATCAATAAATTAACATGACAATTCTCCATTACGCAGTAAAGATTTAGAAGATTAAAGTAAAATTATTCAAAAGTAACAAGATGTATTTGAAACATTTTATTTTGCCTGTCTGCGCAGAAAAACATGCCATTCCTGCCATCTTTGATTGCGCCTGTGAACTACATTCTGCGTACATTCTTAGGCTATTTCCATAGGCATATTGCCTTAAGGCAATTTCTTCCTACCTACCCAAAACATTTTATTTGAAAAAATCTGCGGTATATGAACATATTGTTGGTATATTATCATTATAAAACAATACATTGAGAAACATATATATTTATGAAGAAATAAAAATTGACTAAATATCTACAGTACACCATGAAGAGCGGAAAGGGTAAAGAGGGCAGGAAAGAGGGAGGAGAAAGGAAAAATATTAAAATTTAAATATTTAGGAAGAGACATTTCATACGCGATTTGAATGTAAATAAAGAAGGGGCGTCTCTGATACTAGTGGGAAGATTATTCCATAATCGAGAGACACACTAATTTGGGAATTTTCATTTTTTGCATGCGTTTACACTTTGCTTCAAATATGGCCACAATGATGATTGAACGTCAAATAAATATGGATAATAAATAAGAGCGAAGAGGTAAACCGTGAACTGATAAGCGTAGACTTTGCCAGGAATCAAACTCGGAACCTCAAGCATGGTAAGCAGTCGCTTCCACCACTGCACAAGACGGACTTATCCCAACTCAATTTACTTTTACAGGATTTTACCTAAATGTAGCCAATCAGTCGAACTTGTCCAGGGTTCTGGTTCTATTTCTCACCCAGAAATGTATTCTTCATCTGCCTTCCACTTATCTGAAACAAAGGCCAACATGCTAAAAAAAGAAATTTGGCAAACAAGATTATTCAAAATGAAGTATTAAATTTTTTGCCACCATATTTTCTGTATTACACGTTGCATGTTAAATTGTTACGGGATGCAAATAAAAAACACAGTTTTGTAATATGTATTTCATTCTTGTATATTTTAATAATTTTACAATCCTATAATAGAACATAACAATATAATATCAACAAAATTTTTATATAAAAGACACATCTTCCATATTATACGAGAAACCCTAGGTGGTTGGCGTCATTCAAGGTATAAAATGAGGAAGCTTAGTGTTTTAATTTGAATAAAAAATCTTAACGATGCTATTTTTTTTTGGTACACAAGAATAATAGTACTCAATTCACTTTTTACTGGAGAGCAGTTTTCACACACCAGCATTGTCAGTAAACTAATATTCATTCGCAAAAACAAAAGCACAAATTAATGTTCACTCATGAAAATTTTTAGACCATGGGCAATCAGAGGTATGTGATTGGATACGCTAATGCAGTGATGTGGCGTGACATAATTTCATTCATTTTTTAAATAATTTACTTGATTTTTCGTGCATTGTAGTTTCATTATATAATTAAAGCATTTATCAAATTTTTATGTTTGTGAAAACATTTTTTACATCCGATATGGGGTAAAATTAACCATTATCATTATTAATTTGGTGTAATGTTTATATTAATTTTATGTGACAATAAAATTTACTCTGCAAATATAGAATAAATAAAATCATTCAGAATTCTACAATACAGCATCAGAAAGTGATTTTAAACAAAAAAAATATATATTTAAATAGTTTAAATCATAAAAATTAAACTATGTATTTATTTTGTCATGAAATTTTATCGATCATAGTTGTTTTTTGTACATTTTAGAGAAGTTTCACAGTTCGCTCAAATGGTCCTATTGTTATTACGTCCCATAAAATATTCAAAAATACAATTTCAGGTGAGTTTAATATCTTCATTATAGCAATTTTCTGCAAAGGAAACAAATTACATTTTCAACAAAATAAAATTAAGTTTTACATCCAATTTGCAGTTAAGAATTTATTTATTTTGCATTGATGGTGCATTTTAATTGAATATAATAACCAAAGTTTAGCACTAATAACAATGGAAGAATCAAGCTTAATATAAAAACTAACAACAAATTAATCTATAAATCAGCAAATCTATCTTAAAACAACATGTCATTTGTATATATTATTTTAGGCAATTACATTGGCAGTATTGTGTTTTTCAACAACAGTTATCTTCTATCACAAGAGTTTTTTCATAACTCTAAATAAAACATTCAAGTTTTTTAGTGAAAGTTCTTTGTAGAAGTGTATTATAATGTATTAAATTAACAGAAGAGTGATGATACCTAAGTAAATGAACAAATGCATAGATAGACCTAACAGTTTCCACTTTGCGTTATATTTTACACTTATTTGTTAAATAAATTTGTATAAACCACTTTAATTTTCAATTATACGTTGACTGATCGACCGATTTCTTTATTTATTTTTACATTTTATGAAATACGAAACTTTACAATAGATTTTTTTGACATTAAAATGTCTATTCACTCGTTACTCGAACTTTCTCGTGTGACAAAATACCATCAGATTTGAATAGCTCATACTAATATTGCGTAAGCAATTTGTCTGTGATGTTGATCTTGGTGTCATTATCAACAGGTCCAGGAGCATTACTAGGAGATAATAAAAATAGTCATCAGAATACTTTATTTAATAATTATTTACTTGAATATAACAAAACAATTAAAGATGTCATCTCATATGATCCCTAAATATGCTCGAATGAAAGAAAACATCAGTCAGAGGAAAACTCGAATAGAAAAAATGCAAATACATAAAAAATTAAGATATTATGCACTTGTAATGTGTCTATTTAATTATACATCATTGATTTTGACATATTGATTTGGAAAATAATTGTATTTTTAATGTATTCAAGATAATTACATACAATGGTAAGCTAAATATAAATGTGACAATTTATTTGTCACAGTAGAATGCTTGATGAATGAAAAAATTTTACTTTACAAAAATATTGTGGAATATGAATTGAAGAGTGATTTTTCAAAGAGTTCCAAGTCAAAATTTATGAATTTCAAAGCAAGAATGCCTTTGTAATCACAAATAAAAGCTGCATAACCAGCAAGAAAATTTAACCGATACTACAAGGCTTTAAAATTTCATTTATTTCCTCAAAATGCCCACAAAAATCCTTATTTAAAAAAAAAGTCGATGATGGCAAATTACCAAGTTGTATTTAAGTGATCTGATTGCATAAAACGAGTCTTAAATCACTTTGACATGTCATATTTAAAAAAATCACGCGATCTGATAAAAATGGACAAATTACAAATAACTAAATAGGTGCGAAGGTTTTCACGGTCACTGTTATCAATATGTTTCTTCTTTGGGTGATACTGTGTGTGTTGGATTTGTTCCGATGTTTCGGCTACCATTGCAGGAGCCATCTTCAGTTTGACTTCAGTTTGACTCAGTTTACCTTGAAGATGGCTCCTGCAATGGTAGCCAAAACGTCGGAACAAATCCAACACATACGGTATCACCCAAAAATGAAACATACGAATAACTGTCTTTTTCTAGATGATCTTTTTTGCCTTGGGAAACTTTGAAAAATCTCTCTTCAATTTAATTATGAAAAGCTTTTGGTTAAAATAATATTCAATATATTATGTGTTTATCAAAAATCACAACTGTTATGGAATAGACCAATTTAATTATAGTAGTTTAAATTAAATAATCGCTTCATCACGAAAGCGATAACCTAACATCCCTGATGTATGAACTTTTTAATTAATTGATATGAATCTCAATATGTAGAGCAGATAAGTTATTGAAAATAAACAACAATATTCATTGAAACGTAAAAAATTATAATTACACAATAATAACATTAAACATTAATCTTTAGATGTTTTAATTGCATACCTGTGGTATCAGGGTATAAATTGTTAAAGTTAGAATAAAATAATGCATAGATGAAGACAGGGCAAAATTGTCTTGTTTCAGATTTGAACCAAAAATGCAGAGGACAGAACAATAAGTCAGGACATTCTCCTAGAGATAGACGGGCATGTTATCTCCGCAGGACAATGACTTACCCCCACCACCTACAAACTACGATCGAATTAGTATTATCCCACTGTCCTGTCCTGCAAGGTTTCAATTTAGAACTAACACTGTATTTCTTCACTTACATTCATGGAAACATACAGAGGATGTACCCATAATTATTTATCGCATTTTTCTGCTTCATCATTTTGCTTTGCGTACAAACAATACTCTAAAATAATCTTATGTTTTCTAGTTGACATATAGAACGTGTAGTCCACTCACTTCTCAATTTGAAACTGACATACACTATATTTATATTCTTAACAGAATATTCTTGGTTATAATAAAGAGGACTCCTAATTTTCCTGGTTCATTTGTACTAAAATAATTATATATGACTTGAGAATTGACCCCGCAACCACAAAAATAATACTATTAAGCCAAAGTGAAAATAAAATTTTACAAGTTGGAATATCTACAGTTTTTTATTATAATGGACTTTTAAGTCTTTCTAGGCGAATGTCTGAAATATTTTATTTTTATTTTGTTTATTAGGGGGAAACAACAGCATTACAAAATATACACAACATTATATGATTGCATAAAATAAAGCCAGTAGTGTTTCACAGATACACAATTTTAAAAATCTAATGAAGTTAGGAAAAGAGAACTTAAAAAAAACTAAAAATAATTATGTGTGAACATATTTCTATCTAAGAATTCAACAACCTAAGATTCAATAATAAGATTAACGCATTTAAAATATAATCCAGTTTAAAATATCATAAGAATACAAAAATACATACACACCGACCGCAGAAGCATTTTTGTTAATTTAATTTTATTAAAATGCCAAATCAAATCAATTATAAGCTATTATAATTAGCGTTTGTAGACCAATCATCGACTTCAAAGTTTTCATGTGAACATATTTTCTTTATAATTTGAGATTTTTATACATGGTAATGTTTTGGAATATTTTGTACACTAGCTAAGCGAACTCAATTCACCAAATCTCTAGATTTTAACAGAGATACAATTACTGTTTTATATTAGAAAATCGCTCGGGATTTTTCAATATTTAAAGCAATAACCTTGTGGGCAAATATTTCAATAAATGTTAGTAAATATATAACCATTTGCCATCAGTTCTATGTTTACTGGTTTTAAGATTCATCCATCTCTTTGTCGGGACCTTAATACGTTTGCAGTTATGCTGGCTGTAGCCCTCAAAATAATGTCAAATTGAAGTAATTACATGAAGATATTGTGTCCCTATAAAATGCATACAAATCCCACTATACGTCTTCATCATAGTAGTTGTACTAAAATATACACCGGTACACAGAAAAGTCGGTAAGTGGTTATATGAAAATATCTACAAACATTTATCGTTAGGGATTTTTCCCAGAATCTATTAAAAATAGGTTAAGCAAAAGTTCTAGAAAAATTTACAGCATGTTACATTACATTACAGTGTGTATGGTAAACTCTGTCACATCCAAAACCATGATAATCGGTATGAGCATGAAGACATTAAAAAAAAAAATGCTTTAGAACCGATTCAAAACTAAAAACAAATAGTTTCATACTTCTGCTGGGGAAAAAACAGGAATGCGGAGAGGGTAGCTAGCTCTGCGCTCTGCAGAAGTAAGCGACCATTTGTTTTTTTAATACGACATCTTGCTCATACCAATTATTGTGGTTTCGGATGTGACAGGGTTTACCATGCACGCTGTATAGCATTTATTTTTTGACAGTTCAAAGTATTGTCCAAAACTAGTTTTGTAATTAGAGCCTTTATCAAATAACTAATATTAGTTAATTAACTTTAAATTAAAATTGTAAATGAAAACCATGCATTTTTAGTTGGAAATCAAGTTATGGGCTAAGAAGTGAGTTATGAAAAATGAAAAAATATAAATAACTAAGTATAGAAAACAATTTTCTTTAAAATATGTTTGTCTTCATTCATCTTTTATTTGGTTGATTTGTAAAGTAGTCACAAATATATTATGCTATTTTGGTTCCAATATTTTTCTTTTAAAAATAGATATAAAATAATAATTATGATTCTTGGCTAGTAATAAAACACAAATTTACAAAATATGACTTAAATTTAATTAAACATATCATATAAAACATTATCTTTGTAATATAATTAATTGAACAACAAAAGCATGTTGGGAAATGTGTGTTTTAATTATTACATTAATATCACACCTTGGCTAAAGCATTGAAAAATTATTACTTCTTTTTAAATCTACAATTTACAATTTGAGAGATATTTCAAGAAAGTTATATTTTTATAGATATCATTTTGTTTCAATATTTTTTTTACATATTATTATAGAGTCCAAAAAACATTTTAAAATACAACGTCAGTAGAACTAAACTAGCTCATTATTCAAATTTAGTTTCGAATCAACCAACCAATCTTCAGGACTACATAAATAAAATCTGTACCTTAAAGCTGAAAGTCACATTTTTCACACAAAATTGTTCAGGAGAGCGGTTTGAACTTATAAAACTATTTCAAATGTATCTCTCGAAGTAAAAACACAATTCATTGCTGTTTTTTTATTTTTATTTATATGCTATTGATAAGAATATTTAAGAAAAAAATATTTAAAGTATGGACTATCAAATAACTATGGGACTTCGATGTTTTTTGTTCTAACCGCCCGGCTCGCGCCCTAATTCCTCCTCGGACTTTAGTATAAAAAGTAATGTGGAATATTGAATGAAAAACAAAGTATTTATAAAACTTTCTTAAGGCAAAAGAAATAAATTACGTGCCATTGTTTATTCATGATTTTTTTTAAATTTTATTTTTGCACCACAACAGGCCAGGAGGCCTAATTACAGTGGTGAATTACATCACAGAACACCCAGGCTTGAGAAAAATCACGTTAAATTTGTGTGTTCTTACCGGGAATCGAACACCACGGAGGCCGCCCTTAATTAATTGTATATAAAATAATGGATGTCAAATAACAGGTAAATATAAATTTAATGACATGATACTAATAGCAATAAAACAGTAATTGAAAGTAAACAGTATGTGAAAAAAGGCAAAGTAAAATAATGAAATTAACGGCAAAAGAAATGACAATGGTTAAGTATGGTTGATTATAGTTTGTTATAAAAATTGTGGAATTTATTCGGTATCCACTGCTTCATTAATACCAGAAAACCGTTGAATTTTGTTGAAAGCATGGGTATTATTACTGCACTACTGGTGTTTTAGAACAAGCTATTTCAGTAGTGGTATACCGGAGGACTCCAATGTTTTTAGCATTAATAGAATCTGAATATATGAACAAAGTGACATTCATAACTTAATTTAGTAAAAAATGTGATTTCCAGCCTTTCAGCTTTAAGGTACAGAAATATAAAATATGTTTTCAAGAAGTACTTATTTTAGTTATAATTTGAAGATAATTTCATATTGTCGATAGAAACACAAATATTGAGTGTTGATAAAAGCAAACAGACATCTCAACAGAGATGAAGATTGTAGATTTTATAAAAATCAAAAAGATAACGGTAGAAATCAGAAAATCAAACTCAATATCATACATGAATAAAATCAGCTTGATGTTACTTCTAGTCTGAATTGAAGGTTATAAGTATTATAAAAATATATTATTTCGCTGCCATGTTTGGGAATCGCATTATCTCTTGTGTTTATTTGTCAGGAAGCAGGAAGACGGGTTGGCGCTTCACATATGGCTTGTACTTGTACAATGGGTTGGATCTCAATTTGTAATTAATTGTAATTGTATATAATATAATGGACGTCAAACACGCTGTCTTTGTAACAAAATAAGGCAAGATGCTGTACATGCTTATTTACAGAAAATCAAATGGAAAATATCCAAAGTACATAACTAGATCGAATTCGAGAATAAAAGCTCACATTTGAAATTAACTTTTTTAAATTAAAATATTCGTGCACTTTGATTACAATTATCGGAAACATATAGAATATAAATGAAATGTGATTTATCTTGATTTCGCTAACTATTTGGCTCCTGACGAAGCTTGTCATCAGATGTCACGTAGCACTCTGCAGTATGGACTTCAAATCATCGGGGAGGACTCGCGTAATGTCTTCTAATCTCTCCGCCAACAGGGTTCTCGTGTTGTCTTTAAGGGGGAGATGGAGATCGGATGATATTCTTACGGTGTTCCTCAGTTTCAAGACCATGTCGACTAGCTCCACTTCGGGTCGTCCGGCGGCCCATTGCGCTAGGTCACTGCGTGCCAGGGTGTCGAGTTGCAGCGCCTGCAGGGTCCGCGCTAGCTCGCTGTACTTCCTCTGGAACCATCCGTTGAAGTTGGGCGTCTTGAAGAAGGCCCGGTAGAGGCCCGCCCAGTCGCCCTTCACCCCCGTGGTGAGCTGCGGCCCGCTCTGCTGGAGCATGCTGATGAAATCGTCCGGGTTGAACGGGTTCGGCAGCGGCGCCGTGCGGAACGCAGAAATATTCTTTTGAAGAGGCATTAAAGATGCCATGTACCTTTCTAAAGGTATCATGAAGTCGTGGGTCAGTTGGAACATGTGGCGTCGCACCAGCGCCGTTTGCACTTCGGCCGGGCGTTCCGAGCGGTTGCTCACGGCGAGCCTTTTCAGTATCGACTTATCCTTGAGAAGGTAAGGTTTGTATTGCGTATAAACCCCCGGAGCGAGCTCGGACGTCTTGACGCCGACTTTCCGCAGTTTAGACTTGAGCACCGCGCCGTCGTTGAGCCTCACGGTGTGCGGCCAGTGGTGCAGAGTCTTCGCGAAGAACGGATTGGTGACTCCGAGAATGACGTTGGGCGGATTGTATTGTTTCTTAGTGAATTCTTTGAACTCGCTGTCATGGATGGTGAAATAGGGGCGATAGTCGGCGCAGTACTGGAGCGGCTGGATCAGGTCCACGAGGGCCTGCACCATGGAGGCGCAGGCCGAGGGCGAGGGGCCCATGACCACCACGGGCTCCGCCGTCAGCGCCAGCTCCCAGAGGAGATGCAAGTGAGGCAGCACGCCGGCGAGCGCGCGGTAGGCGCGCGCGTCGCGCGGGGACGCACGCAGGGCGCCGCGCGGTGGGGCCGCGCGCGCCGCCGCGTCCGGCGTGCCCTCCGCCGGCAGGAAGCAGTGCAGCACCGTCCCCGACAGCGGCAGCAGCACGCCGCCCCCCGGCGCCAGGTGGTGCCAGCGGTCTATGTCGTGACACGCCGCTTCCAAATTCACGATCCCGCCGTCGAAGAAACTCGGCGCTATACACCCGCACACTTTGTACATTAAATTGATAAAGGGCAGCCTCGTCAGGACGACCACGCTCTTCTGGAAGTATCCCCTGGGCAGGGTCGGGTCCCGCACCTGGCGGAAGTACACGAAGCCCCACAGGTGCGCGGGGTCCGCTTGGAGCGTGACGGGACACTGGTTGTTGTACTCCGCGTGGCTCTTGGACAGGACGGCCCGCGAGCGGAACCTCACGTGGAACTGCGTATCCCCCATGCAACCGGAATTGGAGTCCGGAAAGGCCAAGTAACAAATGTTAGATTTTTCCTGATCCGTGAGCTTAACGTGCGGCGGATAGACGTCCTCCAGAGCTTGACCGAGCTCTAGATCGAAAGTGACGACGCACACGCAATGTATCCATTCCGAAAATCGTTCCCATTTCTTCAGCTCGAAAGGCTCTTTGTCGTTTAACCCGAATTCGTTTACCTCGCACTTCCGCGATTCATCAGCCATGTTTTGATTAGTTTCTCTCACCGAAACGGTCGAATCCGGGTCAAAAGTTCGCGTTTAATCAGCCATTGGACGTACGCGCGCGATATTCCATCTGTATGGCTTCAATATAGTTGACATTTAGATAATGCGAAATCGAAAACCAGAAAATTGTCAGAAAAATATAAATGTATATTTATTTACACAGCTGCTAGATGTCTTTTGGATAATTTCTTTATCTGTGATTTACAAGCGGAGCAGCCAACATTACAATAATCGGTCATTAGCTACGCGTTAAGTAGGAACCTGTCAAATTGTGAACGCTACATTTTATATATATTTTTTAATTCTACAGTAAATGCGAAAAACATTGTACATAATAAACTTCAGGGAATAGTTTTGAGTATAAGTATCTAAATTAATGAACATCAAATGCGATTGCAAGATAACAAAGTTTGGTAAGAAATAAGCGCAAACTGATTTATGTATTCTATTAATGTTGAACATTGTTTGTTGTTCTGTGTAACTATGATAGGGTAACATCATCATATTTTTTTTTGCCATTTTAAAGTAATAATGATTTATGAAATACTGTCGAGTAAAAAAAAAAATTTTTCGCTACCTACTTATCAGTAGCATAAAAAATATTTTTATATTTATAATTTTGAATTCCCCCAAAAACGGTCATTGCATTGGCCACGCCCCTAATACGTCACGATTCATGTTAATTTTAAACTTTGTTTGTAACCGTTTAAATTTTTATAGAACAGATTTTACCTGAAATGTAGAGTAATGCCAGCAAGCAGCAGAGTAAGAAGGAATTCAGCATACTAAATACTATCATAACTTCATATTCTGCAAGAGCAACAGTATTGCACATAACACATCCGTCCACATAAGAGCAACATCCTGGAGTACATCAACTACATTCCCGCCATGGAGACATGAAGAACAAAGGCACGCGACCTACAAAGAGACCACGGAGCGTGGTACTGTCAGTCACCCCAACCAAGTCGGCTCAACCCAGTAGTGTAGCAAGTCAGTCAGTCAGTTCCAGCATGTAGTCCAAGTGGTTGTTATCACCATCGCTCAACAAGTAAATTCATAATTTATTTGCCATGTAATAAATATGCATACAAATGTCAACAAAGTTTCTTCTGTCAACCTCCATCTGGGGTAGAAGCTCTAGCCCTCCAATAACAAGCAAAATCCTACAGATATATAGAATAAACAAAAATTAATCGAATACAAATATATACAGAGGTTACAGTGAGCGAGTAAATATTGAAAATGGTTGGTCGGGATGTGTATTGTTAACATGACAACGAAAGTCGTCTATGACTGAGTCTAAGGTTAATAAACCTTTAGGAGTGCGTGTCTCAGGACCTAATAATAAATAATTAAAGAGTTCAAAACCGGATAAAGTAAAAAGCAAACATAATAATAAATAATGTGTATATTTTATCATATTTACTAATATTTATAATACAAATTTTTAAAAAGAAACATGTATTTTACACTTTGAACAGCTGCACAAATAAATACATTCACAAAACATTGCGCAATCAATATTCTCTAATGTATAAATATATTATTTACAAAGAATATAAAGACTTACAATTCATATCAAACACAACATTTAGAATAAATTGGAAAACAACAATAACGATAAATTTAGATATACCTAAAAGTATGATACAAATTTAAATCTAATTATTTGGTCACAATAATTTCAATCCATTCAAGTCATGATTTATTGATGTTCAATAAATAAATTTAAATTGATGAAGAATACAGTTCTCTGAGAGAAATTGAACTAGAATCTTGCACTAGTGTTTTTGACTCGATGGCTGCTCTCAAGTAAAACTCCTAAGAAAGGAAAAAGATTGGAGAAACATCCGCCTCATAGTGCAGTGATCGGCGCATTTGTCTATCATGCTTGAGGTCTCGGATTCGATTCCCAGGAAGGTTGACATGAAATATTTGTTTTTAAGAATGGTTTTGCACCTAAGTATTTCATTGTCCCTGGACTGGCAACTGAAGCATAAGACTGATCACCTTATCTTCCTGTAACGTGTGATCGAGATACACTGTATTTGATTTAATAATACGCTGCCTTATGCATCACTATACACTGTGTAGCATTCAGAATTTATTAATAGTAATTTTAGGCGAATCACATATTGGCTAGCTAAATTACAAAATGGTGGATCGACGATTAGCCGTATTGTATTTTGGCTAATGTAATGTTTTGGCTAACGTAATGTTTTGGCTGGATACAAATCGTGCCCGATTGTTATATTTTCTATCACTTGAGGCGTTGCATGTCACATGTCGTTGTCATTGAGTAAAAATAGCATCTGGCTGTAAAACTGTTCCACAAATATTATCAAATATTGTGATAAAATATAAAAGGTGATGGTTTCGGGCTCAGAGTAATAATACGCCTCAGTCGCCCATATGGACAAAAACCACTCTATGATATCACCCACGAAGTTAGCTACAGTTTACAGAAATACAACGGGCCGTAGGTACTCAGGTCGAGAATAGCAAATGCAAATGGAAACTGTCCCTTACACATTTGTTGTTAAACAAACTAAACCAGAAATTTAAAATGCTTTTGTTTTATGCAATACAGCTAAAGGGCTTTTCTAGCGAATTATTACTCTGTGGTTTTGGGTGATAAACCAAAATCCACTCAATACTACTGGGAGATAAAATATGACTTGATAAATATAACCAATGAGTATTACCTTATTATGTAAAAGAAAATACCCAAAGACCCAATGGTGAATGTAATACATACAGAACAATAGTTTGATGTGTTATTTATTTACCCTTTTACAATTTTTGTACTTATTTTGTTTATGAGAAGTTAGGTTATGTTAGGATAGGTTGGGGTAGGTTAGGTGTGAAGTTAGGTTAGGTTAGGATAGGTTAGATTAAGTGATAAAACTGGAAACAAAAAAGTACTAAACATAACATATCCTAACCTAACCTAACTTCGCATAACAAGATAAAGTAAACGTGGTAAGCCAAATTGTAAAATGCCAAGCGTTGAAAATACGGCTAATAGTTGATCAGCCGTTTTACAATTTGGAGTCATTTTGTAATTTAACCAGCCAATATGCAATCCGTTTAAAATTACAATCCGGCTGCAACATACACATACATATTTACATTCTGCCTAATGTTTTTGATTTCTACTTCACATAATATTTTAATCATCCAAGTTTTTTTATTTATGTTATTTGAAGATCTTTTATTATATCGTCACCCTAACTTGTAAATCCACAAATGGTCAAAAATGATATTTTGGCGTTTTCTGTTGGGTCTTCTAATTATCTATATGTGTTTAAAATTTTAAAAAACTTTGCTACAATTGCTACAGAAGTAAAAACTTTTTTCACTCTCCCCTGAAGAAAAGCAAGTTTGGGATTAACGAGTTTTACAAGTAAGGCCGATGATATGACAATCTGTATTGCATAAATGTTTCAAATTAAATAAATATACATAAAATTAATAAATATAATCCAGAAACTCTCCTCAAAATCTCATTTAGCCACACACCAAATTTACAGTCGAATTTCTATAAATTAGTTACACTTAGAAATAAATATTTACCTAATATTAATTTGTGGAACATATTTGCTAAAAATAAAATCAAAATAAATAGCACATTGAACAGAAAGTTAAAAATATTAATACAATTTTTTTTAATTTATTAACAGAATTTTACTAATTTGGCTTTTACAGATTATTATATTTCGTAAAAACATTAAGTTATACAATATATTTAAAAAATCAATGGTAGAATATTAAATTTAGCTACATTCAAATTTTTTAAAAATAATTAGGAATAAAGGTCAATAAATTATTATTGGTACACCCATAGAATTAAGAATAGTCCAGAAACCGCATACGCACATCAAACAGAAGGCGACTAAAATACTCATAAATGAGTAGGTTTACGTTTTGACCCATAAGTTTCTTTGTAGACGTCGCTCAGTACGCAACTCCTGATTTGAATCCAACTATGCCGTGTTGTGTCCTTTCAAAGTGTAGAAATACTGCTAGGATCTCAAAGAAACTGGATGGTATCACATTTCATGTGTAATTAGCAAAAGAATGTTTAAATAGCAAATGCATTACTTAAAAATTGAATTATTTTTCCATCTGTCAGATTGTCGAAGAAAAAAAAAAGGAAATTTCGTTAGCGTTGCCAGGGTATTAAATTGTTTTACCCTACTTTGCTCATCTAATGAAATTTAGACCTCGGATTAAACAACGCCGTGGTGGACATTTGAACGACATTATCTTTAAAACATCAAATATTATTTAACATGATATAAAAATATCCATTTCATGTAAAATAAAATTTGTTTTACATTTTAAGTTCAAAGTTCATTAATTCAATTACCCTTAAGGAATCATACAAAAAATTGACCTTTTGCATTATTTGTGTGCGACAGATGGGCCCCATAGGCCTCTGAGTGAGATAATAATTATATTACTAATTTTGGCTAAAATTATTGCATTGTAAATGTGAAAAACCGTTTACATGAAAAAATAAAACTGACAGCTGCCAGCTTGTTACCATAGATACGCCACTTCGTATCTACGGTGACGAGTTACACAGAAATCAATATAAACTAAGGAAATATGTATACCTCTTCCTCAAATGAATGTCTACGATCGCGCCACTCGCCAGATAGCAGGTAGATGCTAGAATTTGCGGGATTTGCTGGTTCGTGAATTTCAGAGTTGCAATTGCGTTACCTTCATATACTTTTCCATCGAATCCCAATACAAATTAGTGCAATTACCTACTTTGTAATGGGATTCTTTCGACTTTAATGTTTGAACTTCTCTCGCGGCAGGCTCTATCAGATGTCCCGTGCTTAACTAGGCACTTGTCAGTATCTAGATTATTGATGCATGCAATAACACGACAGTGGCGATCCACCAACTTGATTTATTGATCACTAAAATGACTTGTTAGCGATCTCACTGAGAATACGAAGATCACATGCACGTTCGATGACAGTTCAGTTGTTACTGGGCCAGAGAGAAAAATATTGTACCCACAGTAGCATAATTGTAACATTCACACTAGGGCTCAGTAGGTAGCGATAAATTTGAAACCCATGCATTGATGCCCATGATATCCTTGCTCAGATAAACCTTAATGTAACTTGCATACCAATCTTGTCTGTCTGTGGGAAATTATAAAAATAACATCGGATTCTTTTCCCGTCTGCCAAGGATCCTCAGAACAGTGAACGAAATCTCATTAAACGGTACTGTCGATGTGTTCCTACAGCAAGGGCAAGCATTCAAGAAGCAAGCGGTGTTGTCACTCTTGACTCGCGATGACACACTTGCCATGTCTGCCTAGGTTATGCTATATTTATACCTTTTGTAAATTTATATAGATTTTAAGATTGTCTAAACTGAGAAGGTCATCACCATCAAGCCGTAAAGTTGACAGGGCCGAACACCGTTTTGGCCCACAACGCATAACCCGACGCAACGTCAGCTTGGACAAGTAATTAAACGTCGTGCAGCGTAAGGATATGCACATTTCATCTAGGCATTTTGTGTCGCCCGTCCACCAGCTCCTCGCCAGTGTTCGCTATTGTAAATTCTTTCTGTACAAAATTGTAAGGATGTAGCTCGTGAGTATCTACTCAATAAATAACTTCAATTGTAATCCATCTTTCTTATTTAAGCTCAAATCAATTCACACGCTCCTATCCATACAAATGGTGACCTCCACAGAGCTGATGGACGGGCGACACGAAATTCCAATATGAAATGTGCATATTCTTTCGCTGCACGTTTAATTACTTGTCCGAGCTGACGTTGCGTCCAGTTACGCGTTGCGGGCCAAAACGGTGTTCGGCCCTGTCAACTTTACGGCTTGATGGTGATGACCTCCACAAGACTAAGTGTTATATATACTCATTAATGCCAATCTGTTAGGGCTTCCATAAGCTTGTTGATTGATTTAAATTAAAAAAACAAAAAAAAAGCAACCTAATAAATGTGCAATTCACCATCATACACATAGTAAATGTGGAGTAACCAATTTACATGTGTATTGTGATTTGCTATATCTAAGATGTAGCTAGTATAATAATAACAAGTCTATTTTGGACATATTTTTAACATATGAAATGAATACTTAAACAGAAAAAAAAAAACTTGCAGACACATAGAAATGAAAGAAATGGGATAAACTAAATATTTACTAGCTAATTGTCAATGTATTCATTCGATATTTCAATAAATAATAATGAAATATTATACAAAATCTAAAATAAGATATCCTTACATAATAAAAGGAACATAAAATAAACTCTCTATAACTAACTGCAACCCGCTTATTTAGACATTTTACTACTAATGCTGACACGCCGTTTCTATGCAACTGCCCCCCAATATTTGAATAAGCCTCTGGTTTGTATGAAACTGGCGGAATAACCGAAACAATGAGGAACTTTAGCCATACGGGAATACGTAATTCTTCTGTACGTGTGACGTCACTGAACTTCTCCTAAAGGGCTGAACCGATTTACATGTGATTTTCAGCGAAATGTGAATCTTTGTGCTGCGCGTTGCCTAGTAGGTAAATTGGTTCAGCCGGATGAAACTCACCCGCATGATAAAGGTTCCAGCTCTTTTACTTCACAAAAGTCAACAGATGGAGGAGTTGAGGAAATGTGGATGTTCAAAGATGGGCAGAATGGTGAATTTTACGCAGAGTGTATAGTGGCCACTTAAACCAGCCAATGATAGGTCGTAAGCCCTGTGAATGCCTAGACTCCCATATTCCCTTCTCAAAAGTGATTTCCCTCTCTGTTGCAACAAATTTAAATATGTAATTTTTCATTTCAATATTGTATCATATGTAATTATTATATATTTTAAGTTGCTTTATATTTTTTAAGATAATAATCAGCTGATTTTATAGATAAAAAAATAGATACTGATTGTGCGGTAAATTTCTTAGGGAAGCATCGATTCTATCCAATCTATGGACGATCTGCGCATAGTACAGGCACAAACCAACAAAATAAGTTTTAAGATGACCAATTAATTATTTCTTTTCTCACTATACATAACTTTGTAATTTGTAGATGAAGGACTAATGAACTCGAGAATCGATGTGTACATTTTTTCAATCACTAAGCATTCCCATTCTTTAATCATAACAAATTCATTTTAAGTCTTCACCATAGCTTCTCTATCACCTTTTCCACTGAAGTAGGGTTCCCTTCCAATCAAATCTCGTTTCAATCCGAGTCGAATTGTTCCGAGTCTTCTATACTCTATAATATGGGAGCCTCTCTTAAACCGTCACTATGTTGTTCTTTGCCGACCAGACGAAGCATGGCTTTGGATTCGTAGTTTCCATCGAGAATGCTCATTTCACTTCGTTCACCCTGTTGAAAAAATATTACAAATCAAATGGACAGCATATTTTTTTTAATTCGCAACTAGAATAGCATCTATATATATTTTTTTAATTAATTCTGAAAACAAAATGAAATCTAAATACTGCAAGAAAACAAACAAACAAACCACCATGCCGGTAGGCAGAAAGGATAGAACACAACTTTAGTCTGCCTTTGCATACAGATTGCTCGCTTCCTCTACATATGTGTTTTCTTAGCACGCTCAACGATTGTTCAGACTTTTGACATGTCCATTTTCAAGTGTTTGTTGAATTTGCTCATGCCATGTCTTTCTCGTTTTCTCCATCCATCAACATTTGCATCATAAATCCTTTGAGCCGTTCTTTCGCTGTCCATTTGCTCTACATTTCCAAAGCAACGTAGGACTCCTTTATTCACTCATTATTATGTCGATAATACTTGTCTCAGCCTTACTTAATGCGCGGATCTCGACATTTGTACACTTACTGTGCATAGTTTTACTACACAGAGTTCACATTTTGACAGCATTCAGCCTACTTTCCTCTTTGTTTTTCCGATTTGGCACCAGGAATCCATTTATGACATTCCAATAAAATAACTAGGTAACTGAGTAATACTCGTCATAAAATAAAATGAGATACTGACCGTATTTTCACTCAACGGTTTGTCCCCGACTCCCCACACCTCCAGATTCTTGAAATGGAAGTTCTTGTCTTTGGACATTTGTGTGTAATATTTATAGGTCGTACAACTCTCCGACGAGTGACCGATGCCGTACTCCGAGTCTAACCAGAGGCCGCAGAAGTTAAACTGCCCTCCCATCATCTAAAGGAGAAAAAATATGTAAGTACCGAATATGCAAGTTTGTAAATAAGTAACTATTTTATCGATGAAGCCGGTTATTGGTTATCATACTAAGTAGATTAAAGTTGTTAAACTGTTATCCATTTAAAAATATACATAAATTACAGGCAACTTCCGCCAAAAAACGTCAATAATTTGAATGTTTGTAGTCACAAAAAAATCCCAAAGAACCATAACCATCTCTCTTTATTTCTTTTCAATCCTAAGATGGATTGGTTGACAGCAAAGCTCTGTATCTCCTCTGCCACTCTGGTCTGTTCAATGTGGCCCTCTTTAGGTCTTCATATGACCTGCAGCTCATAACTGCGCATAATTCCTTGAGATAGTGCGAGGACCGTAGTTTGTCCCCTCAGAAATCCCCTCTATTAACTCATGTAGGAGACTCTCGAGACATACTGTGTCCAATCCATCTAGCACGTCTTTCAGAGATGGTCTTAAGCAGATACCTTCGTCCTTCGATTCTACTAAAAACCTCATCACATAGAACCACATCTTGAAAGCCTATAGTCTCTTTTTGTCTCTTCCGAATAGGCGCCACATCTCGCAGTCGTATATTATCTCACTCCATACATAGGTCTTGACAAGGAGGCTTGTGTAGTTTCAGGTCTACATTATTTGATTATTTTATTTTTGATTTTCTATTAAATGCAAGTCTTGACTGATGTACATGGCTGTCATCCTCGCTCTTTGATCGACCATCCCAGTTGATCTTACTCCCGAGGTAGACAAACTCCTTCGCATTCTTTAGTGGAGCTCCATTATCATCAAAAATAAGAAATACTGTAGTATAATTACCAGTCCATTAGGCATAGTCTGCTGGTGCATGTTGAGATACTGGTAGTGGTTATTATAGCCCGTGGAGGGGAATATTCTCATCTTTGGGGCGAGGGTGAACAGGAATGTTGTGTCATCGCCTAAAATAAAAATAAGTAAATCATAACTTACAACAACCATATTGAAACATTAGAAACTGTTCAAAAATTTATATAAAAAATAATGCTTCACAAAAATCGCACTTTTCCCTCTTTCCAATTGTTCCAAGAAGCTAAACTTTTAGACATAAGACAAATATATTGTTTTCAATGTTTAAAATATGTATTTAAGAATCAAAATTTATTTACAAGTATTTCAAATAGATCAAGTCAACGAAGGAATCGTGTGTTAGGAATACCACATTGTAAAACGAGGCTCGCACAGAGACATGCATATTTTATAGGCCAAAAAATTTTTAACTCTTTTTTTACTGATAATATTTTATTGATTCCAAATTTTCCTTCTTTTAAAAAACACGCACTATCCTGGATTCAAACTAAAGATATGAACTCTTTTTTTCTATGATATATTTTGTTGCCCTTTAAAAACAAGAAATATTTTTATGTTTTTTTATATCCTTTTTTAATTACTATAAAAAAAAATACCATATAATCGGTTACAGAATTTTTATTTTCTCTTTCTTATGTTACACAAAATATTATAACTGTCTATTATAGGAGCAAAAATTCATTAACATTTTCTTGTATACCCACGAACAGGCCATACCTTTGTGGGATTTTTTGTTTACTATTTTTACTAATAATATGTATTTCATTGCTATGTAAAAATCATTTGTATCTGGAGTGTTAAATTATTTTTTTAATACAATGCTTAAAACATAAATCAACATAAATATATAAAATCAGCTTTAAAACTAAAAAAAAAACTAAAACAAACCTAATTATTAACGACGTTCTTACAAGGTTACATCATTTTGCAAAAATGTTAGAGATGGGACAAATTGATCAATGTAAATTGATCGAATAAAAAAATAATTAATTTGATGTTGTTCATGAAAAAAGTATAAATATCTTATTTTTTGGTGAATTATTGTGTTAAACACACTATAATAGGCTTGTTTTTGCATTTTAATATACATTTTCGGAAACAGAGTTTCATGATTGCATGAAAAAACTAATAAAATCGATTTAATAAGTGATCAGTAATTTCCCATCACTAATGACATTAGTTTGACAGCTATCATTTTAATCAAGCTATATTTTAAGGACTATAATAAAGCTCAGTCGAAATCAAGTGAGGGTTATCACTAGAGCCCGCCCAGGGCACAGGTCGCAGTGACGTCAGGAGCTTACATGGCAATGACTCCCACTTTGAAAAATAAAAATAAGATTGTTTCAGTGAATGAATACGTACCGGTAAAGTTAGGTCCCAGCGACCAACAGTTCGAAGCAAATCCACCAAATATATGACCATTGTTGTCTTCTACTATGATTACTGAAGGACCTTGATTCATGATTCTCCCTTGAACATAAAATAAATATATTTAATCATTTTTCCTCTAGATTTACATAACCGCAACTGGGTTGAAGATGTAAAATAAAGGGTACTTTTTTGTACGGAGAAATTAGCTGGAATAGTCGACTAGTTCTTTCGTCAATTGGGAACGTGCTGGACGCGCTTTATCAATACATATATTTTAAAAAGAAAATACAAATGGCAGAGGTGATGCATAATGAATAATAAATAACAATGATTTTATTTGTCTTTCTATAAATATTTGTATCCAGATGGGTGAAGAATACAGTTGTGTGTGTGAAATACCAAAACCAGAACCCTGGACAAAGGTATTCGACGGGATGCTCTCAGGTAAAAATCCTGAATAAGGAAATTGGGGAGATATAAGTCCGTCTCATTTTGTAGTGGTTGGTACATTTGCCCCATTATTGAGGTCCTGGGTTTGATTCCTGGCAGAGTTGAAATGAACTGAAATATTTAACTATTCCTGGGCTGGCATCTGAAGCGTACGACTGATCACCTTACCTTCATGAACCAGATGGTCAAAATACGCCGCATTTGATTTACCAATGCAGTCCCATATGCACGACTGGGTGCAGAAAGCGGAGTAATGATGATAAATACAGTTACTATAAAACATTATTATCAATAGTCAAGACAAGCTGGGCAAAATCACTTATATGGATGATTCGCCCATGCTACCTAGATTGAGGTGCGAAGAGATGTGAATCGTGTTAATGTGACAATTGAAAAAAATTCAGCAGGGATACGTCAAGATAACTCACCAAGAAGTGTTGAAAAAGATTCCCCATGGATATTACTGGAGAACAGAAATCTCCAATCCTTCTGCATGTCGGTGGGAAGATGGCCAGCCACGTACACCAGCTGACAGAGGTCAATAATGGCAGGGTAGTCGGGCATATATGTCAGTCCTGATAACAGAGTGCCAACAAATAAAGTATAAGACTATAATATAATAATAGATAAAATATAATCGCAAGTCTGATCACTTCAAAAGCAGACGCAATGTGGAAAAAGCTGGGAATGTATGTCAGGATAGGCAAATGTGGCGTTTCCAACTTCTCTACCTGTCCCTACGGGGAAAAGGCGTGATAGCAGTAGTGTTTTTGAAAAAAGTGACTTACCAACTGGCATAGGAACGAGACTAGTTTTTTGACATTCTTCTTCTACTGGTCGAGGTGTCTTCACTAAGTGGTACAGACTCTTGAATACTTGTTCTATAATTCTCTTAAGGAGTATATTATGTTGCAACCTAAAATATAATTAATTACATGTTAATTTCAATCACATATTACAACAGAGATGGAGAACACTTAAAAAGGGAAAATGGATGTCTAGGCATTTACATAAAAATTAACAAAAAAAAATTCAATCAAAATATTGTTTTGAGTATGTCTCTATCTCACTGTACTGCCTATGACTGAACATCAATATTTCTTGAATTCTTCCACTCGTTGATTTTTGTAAAGTTAAAGAGCTGAAACCTTTATTGATGTGGGTAAGATTCATCTTGATGAACCATTTCACCTATTAGGCAACACCTGACTACATTAGTAACATTTTTTCATAGTTCTCTTCATTTTTGCGAACAGGAAAAAGTCCCAGGTGCTAAATCCGGTGAATAAGGTAGACGGGGCATCAATTTGGTCTGGTATTTTGTCAAAAAGCTGAGAACAAGTCCATAAGAAACACAATTTATATTCAACTTTGTCTTTCATTTCATGAACAATTTAAACTTTTTCCCTTACAGCACACAAAATTACCATTTACATTTTTTTATTTATTTAATATAACATAAAAACATAACATATATACATAAAAACATTGCGAATTAAAAAAAAAAACATATTTCCTTAATATTAAAATAAGAAACTTAAATATGATTAAAATGTTAAAAAGCAACATTTAATTAAGGAGGTTGATAAACAAATATTTTTACCTTTAGTTTGAATTTTGTAAAGACATTGACAATTTTTATTTCGTCGGGAAAATTGTTATAGAAATTTATTCTCTGATATACATAACTTTTTTCAAAATATTTAGTATTAAATTTTGACATATTAATATAACATTGGCGTCTACGTGAATAACTTAATGTATAGATTTTTTTTATTCTCTTTATAGATTTGTAAAAATATTTTATTTTAAATATATTTTGTCAATTGATGGAACATCAAAAATTTGAAATAGTTATTTTCTTGGGAATGTTGATGCTTTTTTTAAATCACTTTAATTATTAATCTTTGTACTATTTTTACCGAGTTTATAATATTTGTGTAGGAACCTCCCCAACCAATATTAGCATAATGTGGTAAATATTGTACAATGGAATAATACACGGTTTTCAATTGTTCAATTTTAAGGATATTTTTAAGTCTTATAAAAATATATATACACTTTCTTATTCTATATCTTTTATTTATATATATGTATAAAAAATATTACCAATCTGCTAAGGATTTATATTCCACAGATACGTGGTTGGGGTGTGTATTGAGCTCAGCCAAAAGTCCTTCAGCTAGAGCCTGTATCTGTTTCTTCTGTACTGTGAATCCCTTGGCTGACCAGCCAGCGAACTGCGAGCAGGCTTCCCGCTTCTGCAGCATCATGTATGTGGCCACTACGCTTTCACAGAACTGTAAATATTAACCACACATTATTTACACAAAAAATACCTCCATGATCCGGTCTCCCTTTTATGTGGGCCGGATAAATCATACTGAATTGGTGCAACACCGTCTAAGAAAAATAGAACAGATGATTGGCTTCAAGAGCTCGAGTCTACAAGAACGTAGAAATAACATTGACTCCATATTCATATTCAGTTTGTTAAATGCTTGATTCATGAACCGTCTTTGCTGGAACAAATTGCACAAAAGTTTGAACAAATTTGATGTTCCTGTCCGCCAGTTGTGAAATAATGATGTGCTGTTCCTTGATCAGCACATCACAAATTATGGCTTGCGAGCACCAATGTCCTAATTATCTTTATATATAAATATAATTCTTCTGTATGTGTGATGCCACTGAACTCCTCCTAGGCCGCTTAACCGATTTATATGCAGTTTTCAGCTAAATGTAGACCTTTGCGCTGCGCGTGTTCGTAGATATTAAAATCTTCAATTTAATATGTAAAAAATAAGTAAGGAGCATAAATGTTTTATTCATCGATCTACCAGGGTTGCATTCGAGGAAAATGCGTTTACAAAAAACTGAAAAGATGTTGTTTTTAGTGGATAAAAAAAGTTTGTTTTTGAATGTTTACAAACAGCATTTGTTTTTTGTGGATCTTAATCAGATTCTTTCCTTAAATTCCTTACAATTTCTACCCATTTATTTATTTTTACTGGATTTTTGGTAAAACTAAAATAATATTAACTGACATTCAACACATTTTTGAAAATCGCATTCATGAATAAAGTGCATCCCTGTTGGTGAGAAGAGCCGAGTTTGACATTTGCAAAAATAGTTCTGTATTTAAAAATGAATTATTTTGTGTTTTGGAATTCAACCTATGCACCTACTTAAATTCAGCATTTGAAAATTAATAATTTTAAGTTTTTGAATTCAATCATAAACAAGTACCTAGGTACCTACTTATCAAGTATTTTTCCAAGGTAATAGCAGGCAAGCCAACGTTCGGGCAGGACAACGTCTGTCGGGTCCGCTTGTGTATAGTAAAATTCTCCTTTATAAAACACTTAAAGCCAGTTCCTTAGGTGCCTTATAAAGGCCAAAATTAAGGGGGATGACAAATTTAGGGGTCTCGCGGGGCATGGGGTGGCTGATAGATGTCGGAAGAGCATCTCGTGCGAATACGAGTGTACGCAAACTTACTGCACATGTTAGAGGAGTTATGAATACGTAACTATGTTGTAAGAGTAGGATAGCAATTAGCCAAAAATGAATGGGGATTAAAAGTTGCGCAATTATAAATATTTGATGTTAGTTTTTATTTTTATTTTATCTCCAGGATTTCCGGTTGATGGAGTTGGCAACCCTACTTTCAGCTGATAGAGATATAGCTAGGCTGTATGTGACTCCAGTCAGTTACACACATAGTCGGATTCCAAGAGCCACTTTGGATATTACTCAGATTAAAGGAATGTACAGTCAGTGTATTCAAACTTACATCAAAATCATCATCATACCCGATAATATATAAATATGTATATCGTTACCTCATTCAGGAGTTCGTATGGAAGTTTAGAGTCGTCGTGAAAATCACTGCCCAGAGAATTATAAAGAGCCATTACTCTTTCATCCAGTGTACCTGAAATATAATTATCGTAAGTTTTACAATATAAATTGGATCAGGTTGTGGTCCCGTGACTAGTGTCTTTATTTGACAATATTACTTTAATTTTAATGAAATACATTTAAAACTTGCTTTAAATATCATTTAGAATTTCACTCACAAAACAAACAATTAACGAACTTATCTGTGTAATGCCGGCTACCAACTTAAGTAGAAAAAAATAAATACATGTTTAGTGATACCACTAATTAAAAAATAAACTTGCAATATTTTAATTTCGGCAGGTACAGGAGTAAACTAATCTTAAAATTTGTGTATGTTTAAATGGATATTAATCTTAAAATAAGTATATATTATAATGAATATTAAGCTTAAAATTAGTGTATATTTGAATGGATATTAATCTGAAAATTAGTTAATATTTGAACAAATATTAATCTTAAAATTAGTGTATTTTTGAATGAATTTTAATCTTAAAATAAGTGTTTATTTGAGCAAATATTAATCTTAAAATTAGTGTATATTTAAATGGTTATTAATCTGAAAGTTGGTGTATACTTGAATGGATATTTATCTGAAAACTAGTGTGTATTTGAACAAATATTAATCATAATTGGCGGTCTCGGTGGTGTAGTGGTCAAGACGCTTGACTCACAGACGGAAGGTTCCGGGTTCGATTCCCGGTGAGAACACAAAAATTAAATGTGATTTTTCTCAAGCCTGGGTGTTCTGTGATGTAATTCACCGCTGTAATTGGGCCTCCTGGCCTGTTGTGGTGCAAAAATAAAAAAAAATAAAAAATAAAACTATTGTATATTTGAACGGATATTAATCCTAAAATAAGTGTATACGTGAATAGACTTTAATCTTAACATAAGTGTTTATTTGAACAAATATTGATCTTAAAATAAGTGTATGTTTGAATGGATATCAACCTTGAAATAAGTGTTTATTTGAAAGAATGTTAAAATTAAAATGAGTGTATATTTTAATGGATGTCAATCTTAAAATGAGTATATATTTGAATGAACAACCGAGTTAAAAGGGTTAATAAGAATGACAAACCTCTGACACAGTAGACATACAGTTCTGCGAACCTCTGAAACTCAACAATGTTTTTCTTACCGCTGCCGTAGCCGAATAGGAAGTTAGATAAGAACTTGGGTAGTCTGGGATCCATATAGCTTCCCCACATTTTCTAGAAACAAAATCATATTTTTAGAATTTTATGCAAATGCAAGCAAAAATGCTAACTGTATTACAGACAAATCTGTGGTGATATTGTGAATCTTCTCTACTCCCTAGAGAGTGGTTGATTTGGGGATTTTATTTTATTAAATGCGACGACACTTTGCTTCATATAATGGCCACACTGATGATTAAACGCCTTTTTTTTCATAGAGTCTTTATTCAATAAAATATTTATTTATTAATGAAATCATACAGTCTTTATATAAAACAAGGTACAAAAGAACAATTAAAAAAAGTAAGACCAATTACAGATTTCACACTAATTTATTATGAATGCAGGAGGAGAGGGGAAAAATAATTGAATTCTAAAAAAGTAAAAATAAAAATATTACATAAAAAGTACATAAAAAGGAGAAGACATTGTATAGCTACTCTACTTTCCTCCCTCTCTCTCTGCTTCCATGAACATTTAAATTTATTTGTAAAAAATCACAACAAATTATTAGATGCAGGTAGTAGATGTAAGTAAGTATAAATTAAGAGTTGAAATCAAAAGTTAAAATTAAAATCAAAAGTAAAAGTTAAAATTTAAAAGAAAAGTTTAAATTAAAATTAAGTTAAAAGTTTAAATTAAAAGTTAAAATTAAGAATTAAAATTAAAAAGTTAAAATTGAAAAATAAAATTAAAAATCAAATTAAAAGTTAAAAGTCAAGCAGGAGATAAATTAAAAATGTCTTTAACAGATCTGATAAAAATATGGTATTTACAATGTAATATATCGATGTCACTAAAACTGTCATTATAGGTAATCTGTATTCTTCGTAGAGTGCTATTTTTTAAATAATTAGTCATTGAGTTAGGAATGTCGAAGAGTACAGATTGACGACACGTGATTACAATAATAATACATTATAAAGAAAACAAAGTATTAAAATATATTTTGTCCCAATAAACTATTCAATAATAGTTTGTCATTGGTTGCTCAGACATTAGTTTTAATTAATAATCAAATAAAAAGAGTAGAGACATAATACTGTATACGTATAAAATAATAAACATAAAAATCAGTTTAAAGATTTTTTTTAAGTAAGAAAATAGAGTAAAATAATATAATTAAAATTAAAGAATAGCAATTTACTTGAAAATATTTTAAATAAAAGAAAAAAAAATCAAACACATATAAAAATAGTGTGTGCTCATAAATGTAATCAAAACAAGATAAAAAATAAAACAAAGTAAATAGAAAATTTCAATTCATATCTAAAAAAAATAAAATAATAAGAAAATTAAAAGTACCTATTAAAATTAAGATCCAAAAAATGTATATAAAATAAGAAAGAAATAAAAGAAAATGTTAACCTAAGAAAATAACAAAAATGTATTCAATGAGAGAAAAAAAAATGTTTTACATAAATAATAAATCAATATAGGAACGTTCTGTCTACTAACCACAAATGATGTATAAAATTGTTAAAAAACCGAAAAAAACTAATGCAGTTTGGTCGATTCAACGTAATTAAGTGTTTTGAGTAATGCTGAAGGACGCAATATTGTTCTTAATGAAAATCATCATGTTTGATTTCACGTGTTCATATTTATTTGACATTTAATCATCAGTGTGGCCAGATACGAAGTAAAATGTGATCGAATGCAAAAAATTTAAATCTGTAAATTAACCCATTGCAACACAAAGCCGGCGAATCGGCGGCCAAGGTAAATTTGTCACTGACTCACGAAGCCGGCGATTCACCGGTTTGTCTTTGAAGTGATTTTTTTCACATTAAAACTGAATGACGATAACTTAATTCATAAAAATTACATAAATAAGTATATTTCGGGTACTGATTTCATAATAAAATGTAATAATCCCAATTTATTTCACATTAGGCGGCTTCCGTGGTGTAGTGGTCAAGACGCTTGACTCACACACAAAAGGTTCCGGGTTCGATTCCTCACAAAAAATAAAATGTGATTTTTCTCAAGCCAGGGTGTCCGGTGATGTAATTCACCACTGTAATTGGGCCTCCTGGCCTGTTGGGGTCCAAAAAAAAAATTATTTATTATTTAGTCTTAATGTTATTGTAATAAAAAAGTGTCAAAATTAAATAGTGTGTTGTATGAACAAATTATGTCATCTTTATTAGTGGTGCAATGGGTTAATCACTTTTTAGGGGGTAGTGAAGATTCAAAATACCATCCCTGGTCTTAATTATAAGTCAAATATAGTCTGGTGACGTTGGTCACAATGAAACCGTTGCGGGCAAACAAGTTGAAGTTATCGTTATTTTATATAATATAATTAGATTTGTCTTTTTGATTGCATAAAATGCTCTAGATTTGTTGATATGTTATATAAAAAATATTCCAGAGTGCAAAGAATCCAGTGAAGAAGTATTAAATTTTCATTGTAATATTGGCTATCTGTTTATGAAAACAAATGGTGTGCTTTATGACTCGGGTGCTAACAGATGTTAGCCAGCTTTCGAAGCATTTGAATATTCAACACAACATCGCCCACAAAATAACTCTCTTTCAGTAAACAGTTTACAGTGAGAGAAGTGCTCAGCGCAGTTCATAAATTATTAATTGATGTGAGAAATTATCTTACCCAATCTATTAATAGAGCATAAGAATTTCGATACGAAAGAAGCGATTTTAATTATTCGTTATAGTTTTAGTAATATACAAATTATAAAAACAATAAAATGCTTTGTACTTACAGCCAATCTGCCAAACAAAATGAATTTTTTACCCTTGAAAATAGACGCACTGTATCTGAATTATGCTATTTATATGAATTATTAAATAATAAAGTAGACTCTTTTAACCTACTCTCCAAAATTAATCTTAATGTCCCCCTTTCGCGTGACAAGAAATAAGTATTTATTCCATCTATGCCCAACACTCTTTCCTCTATCGTTTTTGCTCTAACAATACTTTTTTTTCATCCATTAAAACTTGCTTAAGAATGAGTTAATTTATTTAAAAATAAATTAAGACTCATTCTTTCTGGCTGGGATATGATCCTTCTTGCTATTTAATGATGCTCACACTTACTCACACCTTAACACTTACTCCCACACAAAAACACATAAACACACATCTATACTTACTCTCATACAAATACACATAAATGCACCCTTTTATCGTACCACAATTTAATATTTAGAAACTTCGCTAGTCTGTCTTTAAACCGTATCTTTTTTTATGTTATTATATCATTGTCGACTGTTCGTTTCTTTAAAATAAATCAAATAGAGGTATCATTCGACTTTGTAAGGAATGAAGAAATAAGATAATAGACGCAGCAAACTCCGGTAACAGCTGTCATCAAGCGGGGGTGATACAGTTGGCTGAGCCATACACTGCAGGTGCCTACCGAGAGCCTTAAACATGCTTGCGTACTTTAAAAATATTTAGAAATACCAAAATTCCATTTTTTTAAATGTAAATGGGGGCTAGGTTTCGTGCCATCCATCCTGTAATCTAGGTCCTATCTGTTATTAAACAATATTATAATTGGAAACGAGGAACTAGAATCCCAACCGTCCATGCGCTATGTAGCTGCAAGACATGTTGGGATATTTAATGTACAGCGCCCTTGAGGAGATTTTCATAAAAATAGCACTATATAAATTATCCACAACTTTAACTCTCTTATCTTTGGTTGATTCATATAAATAGTCCGGTTTTATTCAAATACTTTTTTTTTTTTTTTTCATACTTTCTCCAGAAATTTTGCAGCACAATTTAATGCTCTAATTTCTACCGCGCGTAAGAAATCATTTTTTATATCTAACAAATTTACGGGGTCATAACTGGATGCTCTATCGTCACCAATTCCACCTCAATTCCAAGGAAAACTTCCTTTCCAGCATGTTAGTTTCAGACTGGAATAAATTGCCAAGCCTAATTGTCCATTCCATTCCAGTCAACCAGTTCGAAAACCGTTTGGATGCTTTTTTGAAGGAATAAGAACTTGGACAAAAAGCAGTACACGTGATATAGGCGCACCAGCAAAGGCTGCCTGCCTATAACGAATAATAATAATAGGTTTCCGTAGAGCTGAACTTCTTCATTGGCAGATTCTAGTGCTGTCATTTGGCATGTGAAAGTTGATCTTATTTGGTAATAATGGACAGTCCAACAGAAAGTTAAATATTTTATATCATTAACTGAATGATTTGAGTATCTGTGTCTATGGATCAACCCATCGTCAAAACAAATAACATTAATCTGTAATAAATATGATACTTGAGTGTTTTATTACACTTATCAATAAAATCACAGCAAGTCATCATTATACTATTTTCTCTTGTGCAATATCCTAAAACATTGTGTTGAAACTGTACTGAAGGGGTATGTCGACTCCAGGGAAAGAATGATCAACACTTGAGGAGAGTAAGAAGAAAATGAAGAATAATTTTTAATTAAAAAAAAATATAATCTATATAAAAGGCAATGTTCGTATGTGTGTCCTCGATGAACTGAATAACTACTGGACCGATTTACATCCGGTATTTAGCTAAATGTACATCTTTGCCACGAGCCAGTTTATAGCTCTTAAAATCTCCAATTTATTAAGTAAAAAAAAAGTTAGGAGCGTAAATGTTTTTTTAATCGCTCACTAGGGTTGCATTAGTCGAGAATGCACATACAAAAAAATGGAAGGATGTTGTGTTTAGTGTATAAAAAAGTTTGTTTTTGAATGTTTACAAACAACATTCGCTTTTTATGGATCCCAATCAGATTATTTCCTTAAATTCCTTATAATTTCTATCCATTTATTTCTTTTTACTGGATTTTTGGTAATACTAAAATAATATTAACTGACATTCGATACATTTTTGAAAATTGCATTCCTAACTAAAGGCAGAGATAATGTAGAACTATTACTAGTAGGCACCCCTAAACAGAGTTTGACATTTGCTAAAAGAATTCCATATTTGAAAATGAATTACTTTATGTTTTGGGATTCAAACACAAACAAGTACTTAGGTACCTACTTTTTCTAATTATTTTTTTTATTAATCAATATATTTCATAAATGGCACATGTTTTTTTTTTATTCAATCCAAATCTAGTAAATGTTATAACTGTAACTCTCCAAAAAAGAAACTAACTCTTGTGCTTATTATAGTTATTTATGTATTAGAATTTATATAATTTTGAATATACGAGTATATGAGAAAAAAAACTTATGGAATATGAAAAGAAAAATAGAAAATAATAATACATTGATAATAATTAAAATAGAATGCTGTTTTTACATGGGTTACAAAAATTTCTTTAAATTTACCTTGAATTTATTTACTGATTTATTAGTTTTAATAGTTTTTAGTTCATTAGGGAGATAATTGTAATTTTTATACCTTTGAAGACAAAGCTATTTTGACCATGACTTGTGTGGAATATAGGGATTTTAATATTATTTTGGTATCTGAGTGACTTGTTCAACTCATTTTTTTTCTTCTTTACAAATTTGTATAATGGAATTTATTAATTGCAACATTATTTATTTATTCATACAAATACATTTATATTACAAAAAAATAATAACGTATCCCTAACTCTATGAGGCCAAGAGCCCTGTGTTGAGTTGGGATACAACATGATGGAAAGTGGAACCATACATATTATTAAACAGTAGCAAATATACTAATTTAAAATTACTACATAAACAAATATTTCAATAACATCTGTACAACACGCTTAACTGTATAAAAATCTATGCAATATCTTGCAGCAGTCTCCTGCAATGGTCCAAATGCAAATTTGTACACTTCTCCCGAAAATGGCTTTCAATTTGGAGAACATAATATATTTATCCAGGACATTGAACACTTTTGGGGCCACAAAAGAGAAATTCCTCTGAGCAAAAGTCATATGTGTTTTGGTATGAAATAATTCGAATACAGGAAAACCTCGTACGAGCATTCTGCTAGGATCTTCTCTTCTAACCGCATGACTAGAAATGTATCAATGATTCTTTTTTTTTAAATTGCCTAATGTCCAGTACCTTCATAAATTGAAACAATGTCTCAGATGGGAAAATGGGGGGACATCGAAGCATCACTCTCAGTATTAATTTTTGTACATTTATTAGGGGGTTCATGATAGACGATAATGTAATGAAATTTAAAAAAAAACACGATTATATTTAAGATTCTCTTCATTTAGTCTAAAACATATATTAAATTAATGCTCAAAGTCTTACTGAAAATTTCTGAAAATGATCAGTCATTTAATTTAATTGTGGCAGATTATTATACTAATCCTAAGAATTTCTTGAACAAATTGTTTTAAATGTTGTTAATCAGTGTACGAAACCTTTTTAACAAGAATAAGCTCGCTGTAAGACATCTTCAGTTCATCAGTTTCCATGTGCATGACATTGTGTATAGTACATTCACTGCCAGACATGATGAATGAAGCAGTATAATCGAGATTTATTGACTGATTTACCACCATACTCGAAGAGAAACTAACTGAAGCGTACTGCCAACATGACATTTAGATGTTAATTTGAACACTTAAGAACTGTCTAAGTCTTAGGACTCTGATTGTTTTTAAATATTACCGAGTAGACTTTGATCACAAATAACTTTTACGCCGATAAATAAAAGCTAATTTTTCGAGATTCTGTATGTAATCAGCCTTTTTTATGATTCAGGCTAGGCAAGCTAAGCGTCTAATAAACTAGATGACATAATTTGGGGTGACTGATCGTTCTTTCCCCGTACTTTTCATATAATATCATAACATAATCTAAATACATATAATAAAAAAAGCAATTATGAAAAAGCAACAGTATTAGAATATTCTAGATAAGATATGGTACACAATCAATATATTGAGAGATTATAAACACGCAATGGAATCCATCATTACATCGCTTTTTTGTAAGAAAAAGGTGGTACATTTTTAACCTTTTGTGATGTGCTGCTAAATTTTATAATTTTAATTTAATTTAAAGAGGGATTTTAGTTATGTATAAAAAATAATTTTAAAAAGAATGGAAATGTTAAAAGTGTAAAAACGCATTTTAATGTAAAATAAAACAAAAAAATATATAGTTTATTTTTTTAACTATACTAAGTCCGGGCAGGTGAAGAATACAGTTCTGTGTGTGAAATAGAACCAGAACCCTGGACGAGTGTTTTCCACTCACTATTTTATGTGATATGTTAATAATGTGAAGGTCACATTATTTTTATTATTAATTGTAGTTTGTAAGAGAAAAAATATGAATAAAAATAAAAAAATAAAATACTAAATAAGTCATAAATACTACTTACTCTTTAAAAGATAAAAAATCTCCATCTAAGAACAGGCTGAGCTATATTAGATGGAGACTATCCTAACCAGAGGGCGCTCCGCATTCATTTTCTATTCACTAACTTTATATAGATTCCCTGGTAGTAAATATTTATACTTATATATGCAATAAATTAATAAAATAAATAAATAAATGTTTTAATACCATTTTTTATTTTTACTAAATTATGAGTTACTCAACTTAAAAAATAATTATAATAATAAAAACACGTATATAGTTTTATTCCACTGTTACCTATGATTTTTACCAGTGACTGGGTTTTGTCTAAACCGACATCGTCAGACTGGATGATGTCGGTCATGACGAAACCCGGTCCCTGGTAAAAATTATAAGTAAAAGTGGAACAAAACTATGCTAATATTTTTATTATCATAATTAAAATGCAGTTCTATCAAGAAATTTTAGTAGAAAAGCTCAATCTATTAAAAAATAAACTAAATGATCCATTAAAATTAAGGGATTTTCGAAGTGTTTTGTTGCTGGTCTGTAGCTCAATCACAAATAACTATCTACTTGCTTAAAAAAATGCTAAGCATTTGAGTGGTCACAATGAACAATAGTGAGCATGCTTAAGTTAGCGCAGTCATAAGTCAACGCTCGTGTCAGTTTGTTTTTTGTTTTCCTTGTAAATAAATACAGTTCATTGGCAAAAATCGGCGTTTACTATGAAAAATAATACAATATATTGTATTTGCAAAATAGTAAGGATTATCTATTACAAAAAAGTGAAAATTAAATTACAATTACTATGGCAACTGCTTTTTTTGACATTTGGCATATGAACCGCCGGCTAAACGCGTAAGTGAGACCGCGAACCTGTGAAGCTGTTTTGGGCGTTTAGGATTTTCCATATTGACACCGGTGAAATTCAAATATGTGATTGCACAGCAGGGTTATACGTCGCATACTTAATGTTCAAGGCGGTGACTCTGATACTTAATGTTAAAGGTCACGATTATGAATATCTCCATTTGAAAAAATCACCTTGTGCCTGTCAAACGATAGAAATGGTCAAAAAATATACATATCTAGGCTTAACTATCGAAAATAATTTTCATTGGAAATTACATGTAGAAACTGTTTGCCAAAAACTAAAAGCGGTACTTATAAAATTTAATCATTTGAAATTCTGTGTTCCGCGGGCCACCCTGTACTGTTTATACCATGCGCTGGTTGAGTCAATTATATCACATGGAGTGAGTTGTTACGGGCTAACATTTACAACGTATACAAATAGGATAAAAAAATTACAAATTAGATTCCTTAAAATGTTAGCAAGTAAAACCAACATGATAACTTGTCAAAATGACTACGAAAATCTTTTCCCGATGTGTAAAGTTTTGACGGTACAGAATATGATATACTATCGCCTGATAACAGAGGACTTCATGGATTTCTACAAAACGCCAATATCACATAAGCATGAAACGCGCCAAAAAGTGAGAGGAAATTTCATAGAAAGAAGAGCTATAAATGCGTATGGAGAGAGGACCAGGGCGAATATACTCCCTCGCATAGTAAAGAGACTCCCAGACAAAATAAAGAATAGTGAATTAAATAAAAACAAACTAAAATTGGTTTTAAAAATCTTTTTCTTAAATTCTAAGTTTAGTGTGTAAAAAAACAAAAATAAAAAAATGGGGAAACCAAACAATTTAAAACAGTGTCAAAAAAAGTGTTTGTTTTTTATTTTTTATTTTTTATTTATTTCGTTATCAAAAAAGACTTGATTTACTTGTATTTAATTTTTTTAAACTTTTATTTCATTGATATATTTAAGATTTTTTTATATTTTATGTAAACATTATTATATTGTGTTACCAAAATGTTTAAAGAGAGAAATCCCTGCAAAAAAACTGCTTTTGCAGTTTGGCGGGAATTAAAAAAAATTGTTTAGAAGAATGCTTATGTGAAAAAAATTTCAATTTCAATAAAAAAACGTAAATATTTTGTCATTTAATATTAGGTGTTCACGGATGTTCCACTGTGATCGCGAATATGATAAACAACCATGGTGAGAAATTGTAATCACATCGCTTATCAGCACGTCGATAATTACTTGTGATCGAGCTACTGGTATCGATAATAAGTTATAATGTTGTAAGAGTAGCAAATATGCGAAGAATGTATGACGACTAAAGCGGGTGTTACAGTAGTTATTGTCAGTTCGATGAAATGAAGCATTGTACAAAATGAGCTACTCACGAAGAGATCTTCTTCCTTTATTTTATCCGAGTTTTTACTGACTGTTTTGAAAGAGTGCGCCACAACGGGCTGCTCATCTCGGGACAAAATAGTGCATTTTTCTGCTAATTTCTTGCTGGCGTTTCCCATCTAGAAGAGAACAAACATCATTAATAAATGTCCCATTCAACATAATGGGGAAGTTGAGTAGTTTAAAAAATATATATATTTGTTAATAGATTATTAATCTAAGCCAAAATTATTTTATGTGTTGTATTATCAGCGCAACGATTTTTTAAAGTTTGTTATTTTGAAATGACTCCGCATATGACGTGTAAAGTTTTTTTCACCTTTTTTTCTTAACACAATATACATATAAACATTATGCATTTATTCCCTTTTGTGTCATATTAATATAAAAAAAGTACATTTAATAATATTTTTAAAAATAATATTTTCATTATTATTAATAATACACCAGCAACTATTAAGCTGATGTGTGTATATCAAATGTATATGGTTATTAAACATTATAAATTGATGTGTGCATCTAGGCAGTTTTTGAACACATTAACTGAACTAGCACCAATCACTTTCTCGGGAAGGCCATTCCATTTCTCCACAACTCGGTCTGTCAGGAAGTTCTTCCCGGGGTTGAATGAGAAGGAGGTAGTGTTAAGTTTCAATGAATGACCTCTGAGATGGCGGTTTTCATTCATAGTGAACATTGATTTCAACTTGGGTACATTATATTGCTCAGTTAAGATTTTGAAAGTTTCAATCTAGTCACCACGCTGCCTCCGCTCTTCCAGTGAACTTAACCCAAGCTCCCTTAAGCGGTCCTCATATGATTTATTTCTTAATTATGTATGAATTTTTTCTTTAAAAACTTTAAAAAAGTCAATGATATCCTTAAGCCTCATGTGATTGCGCCAATTTCGTAATATTAGGTTCAAGTTTAGTCAAATATGATCTCAATCAATTTTGAGATTTTTTCAATGTATGCATTACTCCACTAAAACCGGGTTGATATTGATCGGGTTATGGTCCCTTGGCTAGTGTCTCGGACTTGTGGCTCGAAGGTCCGTGGTCCGAATCCCACTCTACCCCAACTTGATTCCCATTTTCTAATAGTGAGTTTTTTACAACTCGTTGAAAATGGCCCTCAAAATTAAATATTTGGGTAAATCATAAGAACGCAAATATTTATTTTTATGAAATTTAAAAAAAAAAAAAAACCTCTAGTAAATAGGAAGATGGAAATGCTTTGATGTGTAATTTCACTTCTTTCTACATAAGAGGGTATGGATAGCGAAAACGAACCCAAAAAGCATTATAATTACATTGATTAAATACTATTTTGGTTTCGCAGTCATTTTGTAAGTCAATAAACTGCTCTTTGAAATAGGAACTGACACATTCTACGTCTGATAAAAATGGATTACCAGCCTCGGACGGTACAAAACTTTCAATCATAGGTGATATTTTGAACATGATATTGAACTTATTTTTCTATATTGACTAATATTGCTAAATATTTTAAAACGCCCCGCCAGAACTTCAAACAAACGGGCGCTGGCGCCCCAGTTAAAGATCACTGATTTAGAAGAACTAGTGACGTTTCAAAGTAGTTTGTTTTTATTTCAATCATATTTATTATTTTTTTCATGCATTTTTAAGAAACTTGGCTGTTAAATTAAATGTTCTAATTTTTACGGCGCGTAAGAAAACATTTTCATATTCGATTTCTTGTATCACTGAACTTCCTCATTGCACAAATACAATAATAATGTTTCTACGTCACGAAATGTAAGTATGAAACCTAGAATCTTAATTCCAAAATTAAAAACAATAATAGGACAACATCATTATACTTACAGAGGAATATTTTTCTTTAAAGAAATGAAGAAAATTAGCAAAAATACAGTCAGGAATACAACATACTTAAGAAAGAAGTCAAAAATTATATTTATATTTTTTTTTCATGGGGAACTTGTTGAAAACACTGCATATTTTGTTGTAATTTATATTAAAAATATTTATGAATAAAAAAAGAAAACACATTATTGTAAGACATCGTCACTCTCCTTTAGTACACAAGAATTGTTTTTTTTTAATGTTAATATAAACATATTTAGTTTCAAAACCAGGTTGTGGTAACTAAATGGACAGCGTGAATCCGAAAAACTATTTAAATTAATGTAGCAATTAATATATTAAACCTAACCAACTAATAAATTTCAATCAACAAACTAAAATCAATAAACAATAATCTAATGCCAAACTGTCTTGTCTCGCAAATATTCTTCGACTCTACAGTAGCTCTTTCCAAACAGCCTGTGCTTGACAAAATCTTAAAAAAAAATTGCTGGCAAAGTCTGAATTTCAAGAGGTACCTTGTAGTAGTTTGTATGCAGTTTGAGGCGAAAGACTTATACATGTTTTTGCAGTACAAAACAAAAACATAAACTTACAATAAATGGGACAAAGTGGGTAGTCACGATTATTTTACACTACTTATAAAAATGTCTGCCTTAAAATAGGTTGTTCCTAGTTAGGCAGATTACACCCAATCCAGATAAATCTATTACCACAAAAATGTAGTAGAATATAGGAATCACTTATAAATCATTTTTATTATTGATTAAAAACATACATTTTCAAGAACGCAGATTAAATAGGTAACCTGCCCCCGTTTAATTACAGCGGGTTTTCATTACTTGATATATTTCGTAAATAAATATTACGAATGCAAACACACAAAATATTATATAAATTATTTTTCAATTTACATTTTGACATTGACAGTAGAACGAAAATTAGGTTACGTTGTACATAAAAAGGATTCATTACCTTTAAAACGTCAGCGCGCCGCCGTTTCTTATAAAGCAGATACTCGTAATGAAATCTCCAGGTTTTCACATAGGATTCTGTTTACAATATACGGAAATTGACTAGATTATTCCGACTAGAAATATATCAGGAAAACGTAAACATTATCGGCAAAACGCAAGATCCTGACAAAAGTAGTAATGTGCAGATAAAAATTTCATAATTTGACGTTCGGTTATTTCCACATCCACAACGGATAACGGAATTATTCGATTATATCCGAAAACAGGAAATTGACATTAATTTATTTAAAAAAGCAATAACAGACAACTGGACATACATACTCGTACATAGATAAATAACATACGAGATATTTACAATATTTCAAGACTCTTTACCCTTTATTATTATTGATGACGCGAGTAGATACCGGATATATGTGTCGTTTTTTAAAAATATCGATTTTTTTTTACATAGACAAAGGTTTTATGAACAGCCCTTTAACATAAAGTCAACTACGCCATAAAAGTAGCAGAGAACAGATTTTGACAGTGAATGAAGGTGTGGTATATTAATAATTATACTGGGTGCTCAAAACTTCAACCGCAGATACATCGGCTTTTTGTTTTTGTTACAAAACACTTTTGTACAATTGTATATTTCGGTAGTCAGATGGCAGAAGGGACCATCTGTATTTTTGTCTATGTTTAAGTTTTCAAAAGTTTTAATTAATATTTCAGTAAATACACGCAGAAAAAAAAAACAAAAAATCAGCGTCATTTAGAATGATTATTTATTATTGAAAAGCAACACTAAAATATTTAAGTTTGTGGGTTAAAGTCTTGAAATTGAGACGTTTTTCAGCTCTCCTGAACATTTTTGAAAATTACAGATGGTCCCTTCTGCCATCTGACTACCGATTTAACTGTTGACAGTATGCAATGTGTTGTAAAAATTTAATTGATAAAAATAATACTAAAGTGTGAAAACTAAAGAAACTGGTTTTAAAATAAAAAATGATATGTTTTTTTTTTTAAATAAGGTTACTTTTAAGTATAAAAGAGAAAAAAAAATGAAAATTGAAAAAAAACACGTAGGAATGTAACGTAAGTGAATTATGAATGCAGACCTAGAAACACTAAGTTCTAGAAAACGAAAGATATGATGAAATCCTACCAATTCGATATGTGGTGACTGAAAGATTAAAAAAAATATCCTAAGAATTTGTGTAGTTTTTAACTGTATTTTCAATAGCTTGCCCACCACATACCGCATTTGTTGATATAAGTCTCCTTGGCAGTGCCCACATACGCGAAAAAGTTGCTCGTTGCTGAAAGAGAAAAGCCTGAAGAAGCTCCTTGTAATCTGGTAGTCTAAGTGCTGAAAGAAGGTAATCCAGAAATAAATAACAGGCACTTCATTGGGTTGAGGGAAGAGGATTCTTCACTAACCGGGATTAAATTGATGGGACATGATTCATTCGTCGAAATAATGAATTTCTGAAGGACGACTTTGATTTTTAAATTTTCACTAAACGATTATTATTTTTATCGTTTATTTTCACAACCGATTATAAATATGTCGATTATTCCATCAATCGGTTATGCGCAACACAAGACTCAAGCAAAAAGCACATGATTACTCGCGCTTCGTTCGCTTTTCACCACTCTCGCACACGATTGGTTAATCTATCTATCACACCTGACGAGAGATCAGCTTTCTCTTTCTGTGTAACCGTTTAGGCATAAGTTTGTCCCACTTTTGATAAGAACTCACTAAGTGATTTTGAAAGATAGCGCATTTAAAAATTTGGCGGGAGGAAGCCTCAAAATAGAACATTTTCTATCGATTTTTTTAGAGCTACACGTATCTAATATTGCCAAAATTACATAAATGATGGGGAGAATAAGCACTTAATTAACGTCTCAGGCCTCTCAGACATAAAGCAGACATTTTCATTTTTAAAACTAGACTATACATTTTACGAGAAACAAAATAAGTTTTATTTTTGGTATTTTTATGATCAATTATTTATTTTAATAACAATCACAGGATCACAAAACTTAAGTGCCCATTTTATGACGTAATTATTATATTTTAAATTAGTATATAGCATATTAAGTTTTTTAATGTGGTTTAAGTTGTTGGTAACAGTATTTTTTATATAGTTATCTGGTAATTATTTTTTTGTTATTTTTTTCTTTCTTTCAATAATTTTTTTTTTAGAAATTCATCAACTTGAAATGTGTTTTTGAAGCTGACGCAGAGCTACAGACATTTTCATAGAGTTAACAGTACAGCGGAAAATTAAGAAAAAAAAGTTTAGTTTTACAGTTGTATTAATTGAAACCTAACTTGTCGGCCTCGTGGTGTAACGGTCAGCGCGTTTGCCTATCATGCGAGAGGTCTCAGGCTCGATTCCCGACATGGTTGATATGAAATATTTATTTAAAAGGGTGTTTTCAGACCAGAATATTTCATAGTTCCTGGACTAGTACCTGAAGCGCAAGACTGATCCCCTTACCTTCATGTAACAAAAAATGATCAAGATACGCTACGATTGGTGTACCAATGCAGTGCCCTATGCACCATACCATTAGGTGTGGAAAGGGAATGATGATGATGATTAATTAAAATGACACAAAATCTAGTCAAATTTTTACATAAAAAAAATACAAAAAAAAATAAACGCATTTAAGATTTGATAGGAATTTGATGATTTATAGATTAGAATATTTATATGGTCTTGATCCGCCCTTGTGGACGCCCATTTCCATCTCATAGACCCCCATTTACATCTTTTTGGCCCCCAACTTTTTTTTCACTGCCATGGACACCTTGCAGGTCGTCGTGGACCCCTGGGAGTCGATAGTCGATACAGACCACTTTGGGAATGACTGCCCTAATGTAACAGTAACTACAACATCGGAATGAATTAAAAAAACAAATATTTTATATTGTTAAGAGTATTTTATCAATAATAGAAACCTTCAGTTTTTCAAAGTTGTTACTGCATCGTCGTGTGGTTGTTGCGCAACACAATACGGCCACGCTGCCTAGCTAGTACCACGTGATTTGTAGCATCGGCATTTACGGGAAGTTGCTCGTAATAGTTCGGTCATCCCAACTCTCCTGCGTCCTTGCAGGAGCAGATGGGTGTTGTTCTGGACTAAAAGGTTCCATCGTAAGTCACCATTGCTGGTTCCCTCAGCCCTCAGTAATGGATCTTGAAACCTAATTAAACAACCACAACAACGCAGTAAGAAAGTTGAAGTACTAAAGGATTCTATTATTAGTACAATACTCGAACAATACCCTATTAACGCATACATATTTATTTATGCATTTTTTAAATGAATATGTTTTATATTTAAATTTATTTCAACTGAGAGGGAAAACATTTTTGAGAAGGGAATATGGAAGTCTAGGCATTTACAGGGCTTATGACCTGTCATTGGCTGGTTTAAGTGGCCACTTTACACACTGTGTAACATTCACCATTCTGCCCATGTTTGAATATCCACATTTCCTCAACTCTTCCATCTGTTGACTTTTGTGAAGTAAAAGAGCTGAAACCTTTATCACGTGGGTGAGATTCATCCGGCTGAACCAAATCACCTACTAGTTGAGGAAATGTGGATGTTCAAACATGGGCAGAATGGTGAATGTTACACAGTGTGTAAAGTGGCCACTTAAACCAGGAGGAAATCCAGCCAGTCTGCAAGCATTTGGACATAATCAAATATTGTTAATATATTTTATTTTACATAATACCTTTCTTTTTTCTTTTCAATATAGACATGAACTGTGTATAAAGAATAAAACTAAATTATCAAATCAAACAGTATTTTTTAATTCAATGTATTTTTTAATTCAATTTATTTTCATTTCCAATCAGTGCTCAATGAAATAATTACATGCAAAAATAATACAAAATTTTCAAAATATTAATAATAATTACAAAAATATACATTTAATTATAATTCAATTGATTTCGTTTACATAACACGTATAATATAATCTCATTGTAAATAACAATCTTTAATTCAATCACAAATTCATAGTGTATTTACTACATATATTCTAATTCAGTCTAAAAACATTAAATACTAAAAATAACACATAATTTATCCAGTCCATTAAATTTGATAATTATAGCTAGTGATAATGAAACAATTTTAGTATAAAAATACCTACAATTTAATAAAAATGTCCTTTGATACTAATTCTTAAAAGCAGTCTCATAAAATTGATACAGTACGTTTGTGGATAGTTGCAGTGATTAAAATATTGTCATATTTTTTCTTTTCTTAAAGTACAAATTACTTCTCTTTGTTGTTAGATTGAACATGCAAAGTCACAACTAACTAAAACATTTTAAAACTGCTCATAAATAAATATCAAAAATGTTTTTATTTACAAAGACGATAGGTAGGTAATTAAAAATAAATATATGTGTAAAAATACACGCTGATCATCGGACAAGTCCAAACAACAGTTTACAGTTATGTGAAGTCTGATTCCCCGCTTAAATAATTATAAAAATGCCACCAAACAAAACTAATGCCAAAAAGATGTTTATTACAAGAACATGTAAGGTGGTCAGCACAGAAGTGACGTAAACCTGTGAAACTGAGATAATCGCATTCAAAGTTTAATCGTAAAGCCCCGTGTATAAACTGGTAATGGTGTGAGTAGCGCCATTTATTAATAGATGGGAAAATGTGGGTTCAATTACTTCTAGTTTATTGTTTATTTAGTTTGGCACGGTTATTGACCTTTTCCAATATCAATTTGTATATATTTGTGAGTTATATCACTTCTGCACTAACCACCACATTATTTATGAATTAAACATTTCACCCGTGTACCCAATCATTGGGCATCTGTTGATAAAACAAAGAATTCAGACACAATTCAACTGTTTAGTGTACATTTGAATATTTACTTTAATTTATTTTTTTAATTTGGAAATTCCCGAATAATGAACTGTGTGCATTTATGGAATTTAGGTATTGAAATAAACCCATATTGATTTACTTAGTTAGTTTTTGGTAAGATGATGGAATCGCATATAGAGTAGTTAATTTAAAGAAATTTGTCAAATTATAGAACACTTTCAAACGCAAATTTTGATTTAAAACTTTTTTTCAGATGCATAATAACACTGTCAAAAATACTTTTAAGACGAAACCCATTACAAATAAAAAATGTTTTTAAAAATCCACTTTAATTGAATACTTTTACATGTTGTAGAATTTGAAACTGTGCTTGCTTTCATTGCCGTCAATAATTTATCAGACTCATATTTATATATCTAGATCAAACCTCAATAAATAATTACGTATCTAAGCATTCTTTCATAATACATACGATTATTCGTACATCTTTATCTACAGAAGGCCAATATTAATGTGTGATTACTAAATGAAAAAATCTTTCTTTAATAACATTATTATAATAATTATAACAATTATTGTTAATGTGGACAACTAATAGCGCCATTTTCATAAAAAAAGTACTTTAATGGAGTTTAAAATACAGAGTGAACTTTTAAAAATATAAATGTAAATAAAACAATTTATTTTACACAACAGATTTTTGGTTACATGCATCTCAATGTTTTGCACATTGTTATGTGCGTGCACCTATTGATTTAATTTGGGTTTTCTTCTTTTTACAATAAAAAACATCTGAATAAATACAATTAACACATTCTATTTATATTTTAAACAGATAACATTTTTACTTTAAAAATAATGAGTGAAGTGGTTTAGGTTGAGATTCTCAATAAAAAATGGCACCTCATTCCTGTCAGAAATGTATGAATATAATTCTCTAATTTATATTTAACATGTGATTCGACACTTAAATGGGTCCTAACAAGGAATATTAATTTCCATTATCAATATTGACAGCGCATACCAGATAATAAACATTTATACTTCAAAATGATGATTGAATCAGCGATTCGGGTTGATTTTCTCAACACAAAATGGCGCCTCTTTCCTATTAGAAATGCATGAATATAATTCTATAATTTATACTAAACATGCAATAGTCAAATAGGCCCTAACAAGGGATATTATGTACCGTTGTCAATATTGGCAGCGTATTTAACAGATAATAAATACACATTTGTATTTTAAAGTGACAAATGAATGGTGATTTGGATTTACAAATTACTCAATACAAAATGCGCCTCGTTCCTGTCAAAGAGATAGTAAAAAAAAATATTTGATTCATTTACTATTCTCGAATTTATACCTAACATGCAGTAATTTGACAGTAAAATGGGCCTTCACACATGATAATCTTTTCCCTAATCAAGATTGACTGGCATTTTATTTGTCATAGTTATTATTGAAAAATATGGAACATAAACTTATAGCAACCAGCACTGATACCAATTTAATCATAGAGAATAATCTTTTTAACTGTTTGCATAGTTAGTGAAGCAGTTTAGCTTTTTCTTTATAATCCCCATCGTGAAAATCTCTATCAGATTCTACATCAGAATCAGAATCCATTAAAAGGTTGGGTACTTGGAGTTGTCCACCTGGAATCTAATAACAATACATTATTAATTAATTTGCGTATAATTAAAAATAAAACAGAAGTTGTTGGTAATCAAAATTTTTTCATGCTTTTGTTTTATGCCAGAGAGCAAAATGTACACCTTTCAACTGGCAACCTTTCCTTACACTGTGGCCAATCGAGCAGAAAAGACATAGGATTTTTGTCTATGGATTTTAGCCAGATTAGTGTGTTAACTTTATGGTCTTACTTTTTGTGTCATGTGAACAATTTTAGGATCCAAGTTGTTTGGCCACTCTCCGGGATTCATAGGGTTTTCAAATTCAGCTGGTTCCGTTGGTCTGTAATAATTACAAAGTAATATAATAATAATCAACAAGATGTTTTTTAAATTCATCACTCGTGGCATTATTATTGTTCAAACATGGGCAGAATGGTGAATATTACATGCATAGCTTGTAAGGTGGCCAGTTATACCAGCTCCTAAATAAACCCTGTAAATGCCCAGTCTTCCATATTCCTTTCTCTTAAATGTTGTCCGTCTCTGTTGTAATATGTTTATCAGTGTTATTGTCCCAATAATTTCAGTTAACAACACAACACTAACATTTTGTTTTTTTTTTTAATTTATCTAAAATTGAGATTTTTATGTAAAGTTGAGAGACATTTGTCTAAAATTGAGATATTCATCTAAAATTGAGACATTCATCTAAAATTGAGAGGCATTAATCTAATATTGAGATGCATTAATCTAAAATGGAGAGACATTCAACTATAATTGCGAAACTCAAAAAAAAATCATACAATACTACCTGTATACATTAAAAATTATTCTGTGTCAAAAAATGCCAATTAAGGCGGAAAAATAAAAGTAGAAGTAATAATATTGTGTGTATTACCTGTAAAAGGTTGTTTTCTATCATTTGAGAAATAAAGATAAAGTGAAAGAGTGGAAAATTAAAAAAAATAAAAAAATAATAAAAATCAAAGTTTAAACAATTCAATTGTGTTGTATAGCTGTAAAAGTGTAGTGGTGAACTAGTGTACTTCTTTTTACTATGTCAAGAAGCCTAACTAAAAGAAACATGCCATCCTCACCCCACATTGATGGCCCTTTTAGCGAAATCCAGATTAAGGAAATAACAGACAAAATTTTAACCCAAATGAGCTACACAATTGCTAATGAACTAAAAATAAAAAATAAAGAACTTGCTGAAAAAATAAATGCACTGACGGCATCATTGGAATTTGTTACGGCTAAATATGATGTTTTGTCGAAGTCAAGTAAATCATTGGAAGAAAAATTAGCCTTAGTTTCATTGGAAAATACAAATCTAGTATGTAAAGTTAATGTTTGAAATACAAAAATTAATCGCAGTGAACAACTTTCTAGAAACAACAATATTGAAATTCAAATGGTCTCAGAACATATTGAATTTATTATAAACAAATCATTTAAAATGCTTGGATTCATTCTTAGTAAAAAGTAAACAATTTTAAAATATGAACACAATCCTAACACTGTATAATGCATTACGTAGAAGCACGCTGGAGTATGCGTCACCTATTTGGAGTCCACAATACGATAAATACAAAAACAGCGTAGAGACTTTACAAAATAAGCTTTTAAAAAGACTCCAATACAAATATGGTTACGCTCCAATTATGGCCACGCTTCAGCATAGGCGAAATTTATCAGATTTGATATTTCTATATAACATCATTAACAACAAAATTGACTGTCCTGATTTACTTTCCCTAATAAATTTATATGTACCGTTATGCCGTACAAGGCATATACGCCCCTGTTTCAAATAAGGAAATATAAAACAAATGCTGCCAAGAATTCACCAATTAACCGAGCAATTACTTACTCCACTGAAAATGAGCAACGATTAGATCTCGATATATTTCACGACTCGGTATGGCAGTACAAAAAGAAGTTAAAGGTAGTTTTGTAAAGATTATTCATATTCCAATTTATATACATATTTTTTATTAAAAAACAGATATTTTTTTATAATCATTGATCAATAAGTCCACTTATATTCACTACACACTCTCGCATACACACAATACTCACACACCCATACACATATACACACACCCTAAATATATATATTCACCCTAACTAACATGTACAACAATAATAAAACGGATACACTAAATAAGAGTGCGCATTGTTTTTAATTTATGATATTTTATTGTGACTATTATTGCTATAATTTATTGATATACATTTTTAAAAAAAAACTTATTACTACTACAAGACTTTATTAATAATCTAGTAAAATTATATTCGATTGTATAAATTGCATCCATCTTAAATTAAATTTTATTAAAATTAATCTTATATAAATTCTAATTGCTTTAATAACATATAATTAAAACTAAATTTTGGTCAATATATAATTTTTAATTTTTCTTTTGCGACTATTGGTGTTCACATATAATTGGTGAAAGATGTTTAGTGTTATTATTTTTTATTTTATAAATTTATATTGTGATATCTTTTACTGTTTGTGAACTGAAATTAAAAAAAATAAAATAAATAAAAACTCTAATATTGAGATAAATCCATCTAAAATTGAGATTTCCATTTAAAAAAAAAAAAATTTACACCATGTACGAGGTGTGTTCAGAAAATAACGGGAACGGGCTGCCACAGACAAAGTAAACAATGAATACAGCTGAAAATTTTAGCATACTTCAGGGGCATGTATACCAACATAATAATTTAAAAAATGACAATCGGACTCTCCCAAACCTGCGATTAAATTTTTCCATTATTTCTGAACACACCTCGTGCGTAAAATTTTCTTAAAATTAATTTGTTTTACCTTTTGATGATTGGGAGGTTATTAACAATGTTACCCAAGTTGGCAAATGGTGTTGTTAACCCAGAGAAAGATGGATTTTGGAAATGCACCCTAGAAAATAATAAATAAAAAGACATTATTTTTATTTTGTTGATTGATGAGAATAATCACTTACAATGATATAAATCACCACAAGTTGATTAAAACAGTTCCAATTGATGACAATGATTACTTTTTATCAAAGCATCGACTGTAGATAGGTAAAATTAATCACCATTGATGTAACCACAATTGATGTAAATAATCACTTACATAAATACATTAATACCACTGTCTGGTGAAAATAATCATTGATCTGTGATTTACTGATTATTGTAAACAAACAGTCATTAATATAAATATGTCCATGGTTATGCCGGCTATATCCATCAAAATCACATTTCTCATTTAGGAAATGACTGCAATAGCTGTCAGTTCAAAAGACATTAGAAGTGAAAAGAGGGCTATAGCCTACGTAAAACTGAAGTAATGATATGGTATATAAAAAAAAGCCAGCAACTAAAGTCTCGCAGCATGTCAAATACGAGTGATTCTGAACAAATTTGTGCATCTTCCAAATACAGAATGCGTATTGGGCACTGCTGTAATGGTTCTCACCTGTTCAGAATCCATGTCCGGGACTCTGCCATGTGCGAGTGTCAGCTTGAGGAGGAAGATCTAAATCATGTTTTTTTAGATGTTTGGTTTAATTCCAACCACCCAATCAGAAGTGAAACATTCCAAAAAATAAGAAAGTTTATGTGTCCATATGAGAGGATCTCATGAGAAAAAAATTGCCCGTGAATGTGTTAAATATTAATGGTTTTATGTTTTTATAAATAAAATAAAAATATAAGGAATAATCACAAACTAATACAAATTATCACTAATATGAAAAAATTACATGTCAATAATTGTATGGCTTGGATCTAGAAGGGCTAATGACAGATTCCATTTTTTCCTTCTACCATCTTGTAGATGGTCGATGTCAATAAAAAAACTTGTATATTTAACAGTTTTTTATACACATACACGTGTTTTATTGTTTATTTATTAATATTTGTTATCAAAGCTCATCGTTGTCAACCCTACCAATTTTTCGGTAGATCTACCAATTTTAGGAACAATCTACCAAATTCGATCTTAATGAAATTGGTAACTCTGGATACCTCTCCTCTCATCAATAACACTTGGGTTGATAAAAAATCTACCGAAATCAACCGACCGAAACCATTTATTTTACAGAAATGTATGAAAAATTAAAAGAAAAATAACATTGCACTACATTCCTTAAGTCTCTAGAGTTATGTAATACACAAACTAATTTAAATCTAATATTTTTTGTTAAGTTCACAAAATAAAGTTGAAACTTACTGGAAATTGGTTCCGGAGAAGCCCTTAATATTTCCCTTCTTTTTCCTGATGTAAAAGTACGTTCCGAGCATAATAAATGCTATGGTGAACAGAACTATCACAATAGCTGCATTCTTTCCGGTACTGCTCTTTTTCACGGTAGAATTTGTAGAAAGGGTCTTTACATCGCCAGATTGGGGCCTTTTATCCTTTGATAATAACAATAATTTAATTCTAGTAAAATAATATAAATGTCGACAGTAAAAAGGGTAAGCGACTGATGCGCCACTATAGCCAAAATTGAGTTATATATTTATAAAATACTACCTTTCTCAGAATTTCAAGCTGCGTCGTATGAGCTGACACCCATGGATATCCTAATAGTTTTACATAACACCTACCTTACTTAAGTTGTTTAAAAATTAATCGAAAGCAGAAAGAGTTACGACCATTTTACATTGAAAAAATTTGGACAAACTCGAAATATTGTTGATAAATCCACCTGGTCCATGAAGAAGTATAGAAATTGAAAAAATAACATTTTCAGGCGTTGCCTAGTATGTAGCTGAAATAATTGAATTAGATGAATCTCACCCGAATAAATAAAGGTTTCAGCTCTTTAAATTCACAAACATCAACAGATGAAAGAATTGAAGGAATATAGATGTTCAAATATGGGCAGAATGGTGAATGTTACACAGTGTGTAAAGTGGCCACTTAAACCAGCCATTGACAGGTCATAAGCCCTGTAGATGCCTAGACTTCTATATTACCTTATCTTAAATGTTTTTCATCTCTCTTGTAATATATTAATTTAAACAGCTCCCCAGGGAGTTGAATCCAGTCCTTGTCTCCAAAAATTTGTTTATGATTTATTTAGTCATATTTACACACTGTTTTAAGATATTATATATTTTTTGGACATGTTGTTTTTAGCTGTTATTATTATTTGTTATAGGCAGGCAGCCATTGCTGATGCGCCCATATCTCATGTACTGCCTTTTGTCTGCGTTTTTCTTCCTTCAAAAAAGCATCCAAACGGTTTTTGAACCGGTTGACCAAAATGGAATGGACAACTAGACTTGGTAATTTATTCCAGTCTGAAACTACCCTGCTAAAAAATTAGTTTTTCTTGGGAATGAGGTGGAATTGGGACGATACAACTTCCAGTTAAGACCCCGTAAATTTGTGTTGGGATTTGATTGATACATCTCATGCAGGGGACAGTCATAGTAATTATTGAGTATCTTATAAGCCTCAATCAAGTCCCCTCTTTTCCGTCGTTCTTCCAATGATGTAAGTCATAGTGCTTTTAATCTACTGTGATAAGGCATCCTTTTGAGTAATTTGGGGATTTATGTAGCACATCTTTGGACTTTTTCCAATAGCTCGATATCTTTAGTAAAGTAGGGACTCCATACTTCATATCCATATTCCAATAAAGGTTTTAAATAGGTCTTGTATATTTTAAGAAATATCTCAGGAGTAATATTTTGGGATGCCTTTTAATCAAATAAATTATTGAATTGGCTTTCTTCACAATAGACGTGATGCGAGTTTCCCATTTTAAATCCATTGATATGATTATACCGAGATCTTTTTATGCTTTACGGGTTTGAGTTGGACACCACCCAAAAGATAAGTTCACATAGGGTTGTTTTTGCCTATGTGAAGAATGGTACATTTTTAACCAGTTTTTAATCCATTTATTGATGTGGTCCAAATCCTGGAGTAGTTGACCCAGAAGGGGGGTTTGCAAAGGTCGAATGAATAAATAAATTAATATCTCAATAATTTATTACAAAAATGTAATCAAGTTTAGTTTTGTGCTTCAGATGAGAGTCAAAGAACAGTGATATAATTGAACGTAGTTGTGCAGAAAGCAGCCAGTCCACAATTTCGGAAAAATGAGATATTGATGTTATCGGGTGCAGTAAGGTCGATTCTATGTTTTGCTAAAAATAGCCAGACCGCTTTCATATAAAAAAAACTGTATAAATCACCTCCGGAAAAAGGTGTCCGATCACAAAAATGGCATTTCTTAATTTGCAGAAAACACCCACAAATCTAGAAAAATCTTATGGTACTTTGAAAATCTTTTAAACCGGTCAAATACACAATAATATTCTTGTTTGTAATATATAAAAAAACTTATGTGTTCATTGTTTATCGTTTACTAAAGTCAAAAACATTCAAACTATTGTGTAGATTTTATAGTTCACTTTTTTCACAAAATGGCTATTATCTCATTTTCATTTTTCTATGGCTGGCTGCTTTCTGTATAACTACGTTCAATTATGCATGCACTAATTGTCTCCATGCATATTTCGTTTAGTACAAGCTTTTACCAAAAATTTATATAAAAAATACTAGATCTGGTAAAACTGTGGGTGAGCGAGATAGACAATGCTTCATAGTGATATTCATGTGTTAGAGGGAGAAGGCAATATACATAATCCATGCAGTGCCGGCGCATGCGTAAATATGTAGTTTGCCTGTGACATCACTTTGAACACGCGTATTTATGTGATTAAGTTACGTACAATGTGCGTTCAATGTAAGCGGATATAAAACAGTATGCAAACAAAAATAATGGCGGATTTAGCATTTCGATCTGCCTCCGGTTCACGGGCTATCATTGCATATATTATTGTTCGTATACAACACCATATTAGACTTATTATATCATAATATATGTACCTTAAAGGATCAACCACAGGAGTAACATTTAACAAAATGTTCAGGAAATAAGATTTCATAAATGATTGTGCATTTTCCAAAACATGACGCCAAATTGAAAGTTCTTATTTTGATAATAAAAGTACATATTAAAATAGCATATCTGGGTTAACTGATATTTTTTAAATTAAAAAAAATAGACTTTAGATTTTTATTTAAGTTTGAAAAAACATTTTTTGATGCAAGTAGACTTTGGTGTTATATTTACATATAAAATAGTTGATTGCAATAATTTCTAGATTTTTAACTTCAAAACGGATAAAAGTAAACTCCCATGTTTTATCCTCAAAGGTACAGATATTTTTAAACTTAATATTTATATTCCAAGTTTGCAAAATGTCAGGAGTCGCCTGTGATAAAAAGGTATATACTCACTAGCTCTGTTGGTTTACACGTCACACCTTTAGCTATGACACTTCCATTAGGGCACAAGCATTTAGGACCGAGTTGCGCCATGACGCATATATTGCTGCATCCATAATTCTCACATTCGTCTGTTGCGTTCTTTTGCTTGTTACTCTGATCCAACCTGAACAATTGCAGTGCGTACGAATGTACGTTAAATGGCAAACAACTTTTTGTAGGGAAGATTGTACACTTTGTCATCTTTTTACTTCCATCCGACATAAAATAGACAGAGTCCTCAAAAATATCCAGCTGTAAGGGTTTGATGATGTACGTATAATCTTTTAAAATTATTTGTCTATCGGTAGCTTCGTAGTTTATGGTTTCTATCTTGTTGTTCTCTTTGTCTGAGAAGTACAGTAGTTTCTTCTCGTAGTCTATGGCCAATCCAACGCAGTGTGAGAGGTCTGAGTCGACCATTTCCATTACATGGGAGCCATCTAAGAAAGCTTTGTATATCGTGGACTTAGATTTGTCAAATCTACTCCATTTTGTCACGGTGTAGAACATTACGTGGTTGATTGGGTCCACTTTTAGAGCAGTAATCTATAAGAACATTTATTAAATCAAATTAACATCATATGTTCATTTTGTCAAATTCTCAAACGTGATGGGTTAAAGTAGTGCAGACTATAATTGTCAAATAAATAAATATGTATGCAAAGACAGAGTGATATAGCAATCTATCCTCTCTGCCTACCCTTATGGGAAACGGCGGGATGGTTTGTTTGTGGTGTAGTGGTCAAGACGCTTGACTCACAAAGGTGAGAACACAAAAATCAAAATGAATTGTTCTCAAGCCTGGGTGTTCTGTGATGTAATTCACCACTGTAATTAGGCCTACTGGCCTGTAGTGGTGCAAAAATAAATGAAAATGAAGTGAAAATGAAGTGAAGTGAAGTAGACTTTGTAAAAGTAAATATAAATTTCAATGTGGAATAACTTACAGAATCATGATACGTCAGCAAAGTGGAGCATTTTTTATTGTCCACATGACACACAACAATGCTCTTCACATCAGCATTATCGACGTAATATACATTCTTTGTCACCCAGTCCAGCGAAAGGAGGGTCGGCATACCGAGACCGGTGACCAAGCTTTCCTTCCTCTTCTCCAAGTCTACGTGGTGGATGTGCCCTAGGCTTTCTACAGAGTAGAAGAGCCACTTCTTGGCTGAGAGTAAATCTAATCCCGAGACCACCGGAGAGTTCTCTTGGTGGAGAGGTCGGACTGTCAAGTTGTGGGAGTATATCCGTCTTATATCGCCACCGGCGACAAATACTATGGACATTGGTTCGCCAATCGCCTTGCATGACTTTTTGTCCGCTCTGAAATTGCAAAAAAATATATAAAGAAAATTTTAAAATTAAAGGCGACAGGTAGGTGGTAATACGACGGAAATTTGACGTCAATTAAAGCAAAACAATGATATTCCTCTGCCTGTGACAGCTACAATACCAACTTAAGAGACAAAAAGGGTTGCCATAGAAAAAGGACGGTTCTAAAAAACTGATAGGATCTAGGTAACCGCTGGCTGGAAAGGAGATGCTATCTCACATAAACATATTCTGGATAAGGTAAGACAATATGGAAATATCACGTTTTTTAAAACATTTTTAAAGTAATAAAGGTCTATGAAATACCATTACTTTAAATTAAAAAAAATAAAATCATTGGCAACTGATGATAAATAGGGCACTGCATTCCAATCGCCGTGTATTTTGATCAAAGCGAAGGAAATAAGAGAATTCAAACTAATTTAATTTACAACAATAACATTACAAATAACAAAATATTTAAGGTGTTATTATTGGGAGAAAATATCAAATCAGAAGCCCCTGAGAAATGGTTCGACATTATTAAAGTATAGTACTCTCCAATAGCAAGAGTATTTGCATCTTAAACATGGTTTTACTGATGTGAAAGATGTCGATCTCGAAAGTGATAATGCTCAGCTGCTGGACTGCTCTTCTAATCGGCATAACCAGAGGCAGGTTGGTTCTGGAAGCTGGGAGGTTAATCAGTCTGTGCTGACGCTGTCGGAGATAACCATCGGGAACATAAAAATTTATACTCACTAAAATGGCTGAGTTCTCAATAAAACCTCTTATTAGTCTGAAAAAATGGGACAGTGTGAACCCATCCCTTTGAAGTTGCAAACTTTTGATCCCAAGCATGCCCAAGAGGAATGCAGTGAGATAGAGTCCGAACCAATGAGTTGTACAGAAATGTTTTAAAAACCGTGCCAGTTTTGAGAATAAAACCCAATATCTTTAGTGCGAGGTCACGTGTTCTCTCGGTGTGAGCATGAAAAGTCAATCTGCTTTCATAGAGAACCCCAAGATCCTTAATTGTCAAAACACGCACGAGTTGGTGGTCATCCATTGTGTATCTGTGATATACAGTACGCAATTCTCTATTAAAAATTAAAATTACGAATTTTGAAATACGTTTTGTTGATAGTACTCCAGTCTAGGATATCGTTTATATCAGACTGTGGGCACAAACAGTTGACTGGGTTTTCTGTATCAAGGAACAATTTCAAGTCATCGGCAAATAAAAGGAATCGCGAGAAGTTGATGACCTTTACGATATCATTTACGAAGATGGTTAAGAGGAGTGGACCAAGGTTTGACTCTTGTGGTACTCCGTAGTAAACTGACAATGGTTCCGATTGAAATATTCTGTATTAAGTAAACTGTTTTCTCTTTTCTAGGTAGCTTATGAAAAACATCAAGATTGAAAGAGTTTAATTTATGTTAAGAGTTCTGTAGAAAAATAATTTTTCTTGAAACTAATTGAGGAAGAGCGTTTAGAGCGGCAATGTTTAATAGCCTAAATTAATGTGTAAGTGAATGCTGGTGAACCGAGTTAACACATCAGTTTTGTTCATGTATGTATATGGTGTAATGATCAGCGCATTTGCCTACAATGCAAGAGGTCTCAGGTTTAATTCCCGAAATGGTTGACATGAAATATTTATTTCAAAGGGTGTTTTTATACTAGAATATTTCATAGTCCTGGACTGAAACGTATGACTGATCATCTTACCATCGTGTAACAAAAATGATCAAGATACGCTGCATTTTATGCACCAATGCTCTATGCACCATTAGGGGTGGAAAGAGATTGATGATGACAATGTACGTATATTTTATTTGAAAATGCATACATAAACAAAGGCTAATTAAGTTTTGAATGAGCCGTAGATGAATAAACATTAAAAGGTATTAAAATGTTTGCCTGAGGTGGTAGCCCGGGAAGCAGGAACAGTGCGGCAAGCGGTGAGAGGCGGTGCAGAGGTGTGAGCAGGGGGCACCCTGGCAGGGGGGAGGGGGCTCCTTACAAGTGCGCCCGTCTTCAGCCAACACTCGACCGTCCCTACACCCACAGATGGCCCCACGGGGACTCTTGATGCAGTCTTCCTCGCAAAAGTTATTTTTGCAGGAATCATCTGAATGAAATAAAACGATTCTTATTCAGTTTCAGTTGGTACAGAATGAAGAAAGAATGAAAGAGAGGGACTGAAAGCCCTCAGAGTCGCAGTCACAAGCTCTGCATGTTTTTTAAAAGTCTCGATAATGAAGCCCTGATACTCACCTTACCACGGCATGTCAACAAATGAAACATCGTTCACCCAACCTAACAGGACCAGCCACTTCCCTTAACTTGGTCAAGTGATTGAACAAGTTCAAACCTGCAACGGTTTAGTTACAACAGACCGCTGACCAGTGCAAAATGCTGTTTAGTAGTCAAATGCTGAACGATGCTCCAATACACAAGGCACTAGAGTCAATGGCTGCTATTCACGAAGCTGGGTTTGAATTGCTTGAACACTCCCCATATTCACCTGATCTTGCCCCAGTGATTACCAGATATTCAAACTCAAGGAACATTTGCGTAGAATGAAATTTTTGGATGATAATGAGGTTATGTTCTGTATAGACGAGTGGTTGGCAGGGGTGGGACAAATGTTCTACCAGGAAGCCATATAAATGTTGGAGCATCTCTGGAAGAAGTGCATGCAAGTCCAGGAATACTACATCGAAAAAAAAGGTACAAAATTGTTTTCTCATCCACTTTGAAATAGGTCAGAGATAGAGCATATCAATCACCCCTCGTAATATAATGTAGTCTTACCACATAAGCCTTGTTCATCGCTTCCATCGAAGCAGTTGTGATTGCCATCACAAAGCTGGGAGTACTCGATACACTGGCCGAAGTTGCACATATAACTTCCATCACATTTCTTTTTATTCAAACCCAAGAAAACTTTATCGATAAAGCTCGGTTTATTTGGATTTCCTGAAATCATATAAATTTAAAAAAAATTGATTTGTTATTTTCATTTAAAATATTAAATTCAATATTTGACTGTTCCGAACTGTTTAAACTAATTAACTTGCGAGTACCCTGCCGGATTACTCAATTTAATAAACTCTTCTATATAAATGTATCTACAACTAACTACAGTGCACACTCGCCTATGAGGAGAATTCATGTGTTTGCAAATGAACACGCAAATGATATAGATATATTTAATACAACACTTCTCCAAATTTAAATACGTAAATAATACTATGTTGTTTTATATTGTATACCTTTTATTAACTTATATCTGTAATCTTAATTAGTATCTTTCTACATTCGTCTAATTTTAAGATTCTTTTAATATGACCATTGGGAAAAAATGAACTTCTGTTCTCTCTACTGGAATATACGAGTATGTATGTATGTATGTTATATATAAAAGATTAGTTTTAGTATATTATTATTTTCTTATTCTTATTACTTCATTTAAATTTTTTGCTACTTTGTGTAAAATATATGTCTGTTCTTTTTATATAAATATATGTAAAACATGTAAAAGCCTACAAGGCGTTTAAATAAATAAATAAAACATGTTATGTTAAGAAAACATTATTTATCAACGAAAATTCCGCTTTGAAATCTCATAATACCTTTCATCTTATCACACATGGTTTTGTCCTCGTCAGAGCCGTCCATGCAATCGATGCTTCCATCGCAGCGCCAAGTCTTCAGGATACACAGGTAGTTCTTGTGGGGGTCAATGGGGCCAGTGAGGCCTCCCAGGCCAGAGCCACACAGCCACTCGTGGTTGCGACAAGGGGAACACTCGGCCTCGTCATCGCCGGAGGGACATTCTTTAAATCCATTGCACCTATCCAATAAAATATTTTGATAAGTACTAACTTGAAAAGAGTTATTAGACAGTTCGAAAAGTCATTCACATATGAATATTACAAAATAAATTAGGTATCTTTCATCAAATCATTATATATCCTTATAACCCTTAACCTCTGTTCATTTATGTTATATTTATTTTTTATTCTTTTTGTCTCCTGGTTCCTCTTCCAGTCGCCTTCCAAACTCATAACCTGATCCCACATTCCTCTTTATTTAATGTGTATAGCTAAATCTAATAGTTTTATTATTGTTTAAGTCTATATATGCAAACTTTATCTGCAAACTAAAAAACTGCTGTTATTTGAAATTAACTTTTATTTTCATAGGGTCCCAATTTTGTATTCTGGGGGTCTACCTAACAATCTCTTGTCTCGCCTCGCGACCCGCCCGCTGTAATTTTTTTCTTTTCACTCTTTCTGCAATATCGGTCACCTTTGTACGGTGTCTTATCTCCGCATTCCTTATTCGGTCTCTTAAGGAGACGCCCAACATTTGTCTAAGACCGCCGAGTGCACTTAATTTTGTGGAGACTTCTGGCAGTGAGTGACATCGTTTCGAGATCGTATGTTGTCACCGGCAGAACACAAGAGTCGTAGCCTTTGGCCTTCAGATTGTTCGAGATTTTCTTATTTTTGAAAACGTGTTTCAGATTTCCAAAAGCAGCCCAACTTAACCCGATTCGTCTAGGCAGTTTGATTAAGTTTTCCTTTTGGCTAGGTTAGATTAGGTTAGGTTAAGTTAGGTTAGATCAGTTTACAATACCAGGTGTCATCAACACTTCTTGCTGCACAAAATGTTACCGCGAGGTGCTTATAACACAATTGACTGAACAAATAAAAAAAAAACAACAAACATAAAGTACTTACTTAGCAGACAAGGGCAAGCAGATTGTGGAATTGGAGTCGCAAGAATACTCTGTGTCTTTACATTCCGAGGACTGAAATAAATAATTTATATTTAAACAACGTCAAGAATATAACATATAATGCCAAAATAGCAAGTTGCACATGTTTGATCCTTTCCCAACTTTTGTGAGTAACCTTTCAAAATAACAATATTCTAAGTTCATGTAAGAAACTTGTTTTGTACAAGAAATGTTTTAAAAAAAAAAACTTTTTTACTACTAAGCCATGTTTCGCCAAAAATCCAACGAAAAATATAGTAATGAGAAAATGTATACCAGCCCAAGTAAAACTCCAAATAACAAAAGCATTTTTAGTGACGGGTATGAGCTTTAAATGGCTGCAAAATACATTTAGAGTGTCGAAAAATGCTATGTCACTTCTTGTACCTAAAGTTTGTGACGCTAGCTACGAAACATTAAAAGACAAAAAAAAGGTATGTTCATGTTTGTTTTCATTTTAATTACATAGTTTACTAAATAAAATTACGCGTTATTTATTTTTTAATGTTTAATACGATAAAACCTATAAGAAAATCTGATAAAAAAAAAGTAAATCATTATCACTAGATCATTATCTCATAGTGATTTTTACAGCATTGCCATAGAAACAGGACGGTATTAAGAGGCGGGTAGGAACTAGGTAACGCTGGCCGGAAAGGAGATGCTATCTCACATACACATATTCTGGATAAGAGAGGCAACATAATATGAGTTTTAATGGTAGTGTTCCGGACGCGTAAAATCGAATAAATTAAAATAATACATTAATTAGAAAGGATCCCCGGTAAATGTATGGAACTGATGGCTGGGCTCTCAATAAAGATAAAATGGTCACTTTCGAGCCTGGCCTCAGTATTACCGGGGAAAAATAGCTAGGTTAAAATGAATAAAATGTACAAAAATATATTATGTAAATGTCATGTTGCGCGCGTCGCGGCTGCCGACGAAATGGCCCGTACGGGCATTGAGCGCCCGTATTTACGCCACCTGCGGCCGGCGGCATGTAGCGAGTGGCGGGGAAAGATTACCCCCACCACTCCGAGGCAGCCGGCGCGGGTGGGATGGCCGACTCACGGAGCCCGACGCGCACCGCTTTATAAGGCGGTCAATTGGAGATATTAAATCAGTTGAGTTCCTAACTCTGAACAGTTCACACGTGTTTTATTCCGTTCTCCGTCCTGTTCGCCTTCCTGCACTTCGCTCTTCGCTCCGCTCTGCCTGCTGACTGCCTTCGCCTCTCTGCACCACTTGGACCGGGTGGAAAGTCCTTTTCAGGGCTATTGAGGTTGACTTGCGGTCGGCGCAGCTGTGCTCCTACCTTCCGACTTTGTCTTTGGCTCTGTCTGGGAGGGCGGCTTCCCACTTACGCCGGGAAGCTTGACTGCGGCAGACGCGGGTGACGAACCGGCGAAACTTTCATCGTGGTAACGCGTACGTTACATTTGGTCCTTCGAGCCGGATCGTCGCCAGTGGTCTCCAGTCTACAACACACCTACAGCATGCCGGTCAACAGATCGCCTGTGTCGACGCGTTCGGGAACGCGTCGAGACGCCGGCACGGAGCACGAAGAGGAGCTACAGGAGCCCCAACCGGGGTCTGTACGAGCACATCAGGAGGAGCCCCAGCCAGGGCCTTCACACGACTGCCAGGAGGAGCCTCATCAAGGACTTCTGGAGGAACAAAAGGACTCGGACGAGGGATCCGCACCCTCGGAGCGGTCCATCTCATCGGCGACATTTCGCCGACAGATGGAGGAACGCGAGGCGCATCACGAGAGGCAGGTGAGCAGCCTCAACGAGATCATCGCCGCGCTGAAGGCCGCCAACGCGAGAGAGGACGCCAGACGAGACATGGCAACCCCCCTCACGCCCACCATCGAGAGGGACCTCACATCGCACGGGACGTCGGAACCGGCTCACAAGCCGCTGCCGCTGAAGTCAGACGCGTCTAGGACCGACGCAGCCCTCAGTACGAGGGAGGCTGCCGCCGCACGCCACGCCGCACGCTACGCCGCTGATCCGGAGGATACCGGAGCGGCGTACATCCAGCAGCCGAGCCACTACGACAGCAGCCGGGCGAGAGACGGGGCCGCTTGGAAGCGCCCTGTCACCGACGCGGAAGCAGCCTTCAGCACAAGGGAGGCCGCCGCCGCACGCCACACCACACGCTACGCCGCTGATCCGGAGGACACCGGAGCGGCGTACATCCATCCACCGAGCCACTACGACAGCGGCCGGGTGAGAGACGGGGCCGCATGGAAGCGCCCTGTCGCCGACACGGAAGCAGCCTTCAGAGCAAGGGAGGCCGCCACCGCACGCTACGCCGCTGATCCGGAGGACACCGGAGCGGCGTACACACTTCCGCCGAGCCACTACGACAGCGGCCGGGTGAGAGACGGGGTGCCACGGAGGCACCCGGTCGCAGAGACGGACTCCAGGACAAGGGAGGCCGCCACCGCACGCTACGCCGCTGATCCGGAGGACACCGGAGCGGCGTACACACTTCCGCCGAGCCACTACGACAGCGGCCGGGTGAGAGACGGGGTGCCACGGAGGCACCCGGTCGCAGAGACGGACTCCAGGACGAAGGAGGCCGCCAACACACGCTACGCCGCTGATCCGGAGGACACCGGAGTGGCGTACACATTTCCGCCGAGCCACTACGACAGCGGCCGGGTGAGAGACGGGGTGCCACGGAGGCACCCGGTCGCAGAGACGGACTCCAGGATGAAGGAGCCCGCCAACACACGCTACGCCGCTGAGCCGGCCTACGCCGGAGCGACAAACGCACATTTACAAGGCCGCTACAATGAGCGGCATCGGGACAATGAGGCGCCACCTGCACACAGCCGAAGGGAGGACGCCGACGTACGCTACGCCGCCGGGCCAGGCGAGCCCGTAGCGGCACGTACTATACCACTGGGGGGCTACGAGTTTCGTGACCCGGTGAGCGCGTGGGTACAAGAGGGGCTACCCACGGAATACATGCCGCCGGGTGCCACCGGCGAGCCTGTGACAAAATACAGACAGCCGCCGGAGTGGCACACGTTCATGGCGAGGCAAACCGGCGCTAGGGATCTACCGCAATTCTCCGGCGACCCGCTAGAATGGCGAATATTTAAGGCGCAATTTGATCAATCGACACAGATGTGCTCCCTTACAAACGCGGAGAACATTCTCCGTCTGCAACGAGCCCTCACAGGACGGGCCAAGGCCACAGTGTCGTCTTTGCTGGTAGATCCCCGAAATGTGCCGGACATTGTGAAGATGTTAGAGGCCGCCTTTGGACACCCGGAGATCGTCGTGGACAGAGTACTGGAGCGGGTAAGAAAACTCCCTAAACTGGCCGACAACGCATCCCTGGAGGCCCTGACGGACTACGCGGTCGCGATAAGAAACGTCGTATCGACCGTAGAGGGCCTCGATGGAAGCCACCTCTCCTCCCCGAAGCTTCTGTCCGAGATGACTCAGAAGCTGCCACGAGTCGAGAGGATGATGTGGATTATGTCACGAGCGGATACCGTGAGGAAAGCTACCCCCAGGGATCTGGCACTGTGGCTAGCGAGACTGACCGGTGCAATACCGAATGCGGGTTGCATCGGGATCAGCACGGAACCCGCCCGAGTGGAGAAAAGGCGTACCCAAGAAAGGCACGTGTTTCTCACTCAGGACAAAAAATGCCTGTTCTGCGACATGAGTGGACACGCATTCGGACAATGCCGGAAGTTTCTCCGGAAAACGGTAGAGGAGAGGTGGACAATTGTGCGTGCCAAGTTCGTGTGCTACGGATGCCTGGAACCGGGACACAAAACGACCACCTGTGAAGCGGCGAAGTGCGACGAGTGCCACGGGCGGCATCATCGGTCGCTACACCGCGAGAGAGTGGACAGTACGCCGAACGAGCAAGTCTTATTGACAAGGCGAACGGAAGTCCCAGTGACCTTCAAGGTAGTGCCAGTAACCTTGAAGGGCCCGCGTGGGTCAATGGAGATCCACGCACTACTAGACGAGGGTTCATCGGTAACTCTCCTCGAGGAGGATGTCGCCCGTGCAGTGGGCGCCACCGGGGCCTGCGAGGAGTTGAGACTCATCGGTGCCAGTGGGAACACGGACACGCTACAATCACAGCGTGTATCCGTAATCCTCGTTAAAGGAAACAAAGAATTTGGTGTCCAGGCACAGACGGTGCGGGTCATGGATCTGCCGCACCGCAACCGAAAGAGCACCAAGACACACGGGCCAGGCATCAAGCCGAAGATGTTAATCGGTCTTGATTACGCCACCCTAATGGTATCTACAGGCCCGCCAGTCCTACAAGAGGACGGGCGGCTAACCATCGAGACGGCCCTAGGAGCCGTCACCTACGGCGGGGCTGTGCACCCCGCCTTTGAATTACCCCCAGACGGCCAGGGTGAAAGGGACTTAGCGGAACTGGTAAAGAAGAGCTTCGCCGTTGACTCGCTAGGTGTAACCACCCTGGAACGTTGCCGCGCCGCAGATGTGCGAGCGGCGGAGCTCATGAGCAGCTCAACCACACAACTACCATCCGGACGATGGGAGACCGGTTTACTGTGGGCGAAAGACGGAGATTCTTTGCCCTGCAACCGGCAAGCAGCCATGAAGCGGCTGCACTCCCTGGAAAATAAACTACGGAAGGATCCGATACTGGCGATCGCATATCGCGCCAAGATGGCGGACTACATTGACAAGGGATACGCCGTCAAACTAAGCCGCGAGGAGGTAGACGCCCACCATTCGCGCAAATGGTACCTGCCCCACTTCGCGGTGACAAACCCCAACAAGCCTGGCAAGATAAGGGTCGTGTTCGACGCCGCCGCCCAGTTCCAGAGGACGGCGTTGAACGACCATCTACTGACGGGACCTGACCTGCTTTCATCCCTCCTCGGAAACGTGATCCGCTTCAGAGAGGGACGAGTAGCCATCGCGGCCGACATACGGGAGATGTTCCTGCGGATAAGAATCCGGGAAGCCGACCAGCAATCGCAGCGGTTCCTATGGCGGACGCAGGACGGGCAGGAGCCCGACACGTTTGTCTTCGCGTCCATGATGTTTGGAGCGAAGTGCTCACCCAGCAGCGCGCAATTCGTGCGAAACACAGTCGCACGAGCACACGCGAAAGAATTTCCCGCCGCAGCAGAGGCGATCGAGCACAATATGTACATGGATGACTACCTAGACGCCACAGACAGCGAAGAAACAGCTGCAAGCCTGGTACGCGATGTTACCCTCGTACTCGGCAATGGCGGGTTCCGGCTCACCGGGTGGGCTTCAAACAAACCAGATGTCCTGGAAGAAGTAAAGGCCGACGACCGGGCCAATACAGCAGTCACCATAGGGGAAGAAGTAATGACGGAGCGGGTCCTCGGGATCGTATGGGATCCCAAGAGCGACCTATTTATATTTCGGCACGGAGCCGAAAGTGCAGCCATCCCGGAGCGACCCACCAAGCGCGGCATGTTGAGCGCCGCCATGAGTATCTTCGACCCAGTAGGCTTCATTGCGTGCCTCACGATACGGGCGAAGATATTGCTGCAAGCCATCTGGAGGACAAACACAGGTTGGGACCAACCGCTGCAACCGGACCACGCCGAAAAGTGGTTGGAATGGCGCGACCTGCTGGCAGCGAACGGCTGTACAATACCGAGATGCTCGCTGCAAGGGCAGAAAGAACCCGTGACACTGCACGTGTTCTGCGACGCGTCAGAGCAGGCATGCTGCACAGTGGCATACTTTGTGGGGGCCGATACCACAAGTTTCGCAATGGCGAAGTGCAAGGTGGCCCCCCTAAAGCCTCTGTCAGTGCCTAGACTAGAACTCCAGGCAGCGCTACTAGCGGCAAGGATGGCCGCCACCATAAAAAAAGAGAGTCGAGCTCTCATCACCCAAACCGTGTTCTGGACGGACTCGAGCACGGTCCTGTGTTGGCTGCGAACCGACCCACTGCGGTACAGCACGTTCGTCGCAAACAGGCTGGGCGAGATTGACGAGCTCACAGACGTACGGGACTGGAAATGGGTCCCCACCAAGGACAACCCAGCCGACATAGGGACCCGCGACAAGGGCCCACCCGACCTTGCGAGGTCGGGACTATGGTTCGGAGGCCCCGGCTTCCTGAGAAAAGGGGAAGCCGACTGGCCGAAAGAGAAGAAGTTACTACAACAACCGGACGAGAAGACGCTGGAGCGGAAACAACCCCGCCACTTCGTGGGCCACATCAGACGGACGGAGGCCCTACCCCAGGTGCAGCGCTTCTCGTCGTGGACCCGACTCGTCAGGGCGACGGCATGGGTGCTGCGATTCATCGCACGATGCCGCCGCCACGAGTCCCTACCGTCCCCAGGGGGGACCTTTGAACTTCACGCCTCAGAAACACGGGCCGCAGAAATCATGCTGCTGAAGCGGTCCCAGGAGACGGCTTTCGGAGAAGAGCTGGAGCTCCTGAGACGAAAGGCGCCTATCCCGCCGCACAGCCGCCTCCATGCAGCGGCACCCTTCTTAGACGAAGAGGGAGTCATCCGGATGGGAACGCGCATCCAAGCGGCACAGAGCTTCGCAGAGGACTGCAGCGCGCCGCCTATCATGGACGGGACCTGCCCATACACCCGGCTGCTGATCACGCACAGCCACCGGAAGGGTGGCCACCCGGGAGTCGAGAGGACGATCGCCGACCTGAGAGCCAGCTACCTCATCCTGCGACTCCGCGGGGCTGTGAGGAAGATAACACGATGGTGCCCGCTGTGTAAAATGCTGCGCAGCCGGCCCCAACCCCCGCTGATGGGGCAACTGCCTGAGGCCCGACTGGCCTTCAGGACGCCGCCGTTCACGCACTGCGGGCTTGACTTCTTCGGGCCGATGATGATCACCAACGGCCGAAGAAAAGAAAAGCGCTATGGGGCACTGTTCACCTGCCTCACCACACGCGCGATCCACCTGGAGCTAGCGTCGTCCCTCGAAAGCGACTCCGCCATAATGGCCATAAGAAGGATGGCCGCCCGCAGAGGCTGCCCACACGCGTTATACTCGGACAACGCTACCAACTTCAGGGGAGCGGACAAAGAGCTGAAACAGGCCGTAGACGAGCTCCTGGCGGACCCCAGAATGCTCGCCGAACTTACAGTTCGCAAAATTGAGTGGAAATTCATTCCGCCCTCATCACCTCATATGGGGGGAGCGTGGGAAAGACTCGTGAGATCTGTAAAACGAGCCCTCCACGCAACCCTCAACGAGCAGGCTCCAAGAGAGGAGACCCTCAAAACCATATTGGCTGAAGCAGAGTACACCGTGAACAATCACCCGCTCACGCATGTGTCAACCAAGCCCAACGACGAAGCACCGCTGACCCCGAACCACTTCTTGCTCGGGTCAGCCAACACACAGCCAACTCTGGCATATTATAACAAAAGAGAAGAAGGGGCCTGCCTTCATAAGCAATGGAGGATCGCCCAGAAAATGGCCGACATGTTTTGGCGCCGATGGCTGAGGGAGTATCTTCCCACCTTGGCGCACAGGAAGAAATGGCGCGAGCCCGCGCCTCCAATACAGGTCGGGGACCTCGCGCTCATCATGGACCCAAATCTGCCGCGGAATTCTTGGCCTCGCGGCAGAGTCACCCGTGCAGAACCAGCAGCTGACGGACAAGTACGAGTCGTCGAGGTGCGGACCACCAACGGCACCTACACCAGACCAGCGGTGAAGATCGCCGTACTAATGAAGGAAGAGGAACAACGCGCCCAGCAGGAAAATAGTACAGACTAGCTGCACGGGGGGAGTGTTCCGGACGCGTAAAATCGAATAAATTAAAATAATACATTAATTAGAAAGGATCCCCGGTAAATGTATGGAACTGATGGCTGGGCTCTCAATAAAGATAAAATGGTCACTTTCGAGCCTGGCCTCAGTATTACCGGGGAAAAATAGCTAGGTTAAAATGAATAAAATGTACAAAAATATATTATGTAAATGTCATGTTGCGCGCGTCGCGGCTGCCGACGAAATGGCCCGTACGGGCATTGAGCGCCCGTATTTACGCCACCTGCGGCCGGCGGCATGTAGCGAGTGGCGGGGAAAGATTACCCCCACCACTCCGAGGCAGCCGGCGCGGGTGGGATGGCCGACTCACGGAGCCCGACGCGCACCGCTTTATAAGGCGGTCAATTGGAGATATTAAATCAGTTGAGTTCCTAACTCTGAACAGTTCACACGTGTTTTATTCCGTTCTCCGTCCTGTTCGCCTTCCTGCACTTCGCTCTTCGCTCCGCTCTGCCTGCTGACTGCCTTCGCCTCTCTGCACCACTTGGACCGGGTGGAAAGTCCTTTTCAGGGCTATTGAGGTTGACTTGCGGTCGGCGCAGCTGTGCTCCTACCTTCCGACTTTGTCTTTGGCTCTGTCTGGGAGGGCGGCTTCCCACTTACGCCGGGAAGCTTGACTGCGGCAGACGCGGGTGACGAACCGGCGAAACTTTCATCGTGGTAACGCGTACGTTACAGGTAGGTAAAACTCATTTATTATCCAGTGATTTTTACAGCATTTGAATAACGTAAGTTATTTCGATTTTATCACTCAAAGAATTTTCAGTGTAAAAATTGACAGTGGAAAATTAAAAACATCAATTTCTCCAACGGAAGGATGGAATCCATACAAAATTTCAGCAGCAATGTACGCAAAAGCAATACTATGAAATTTCTGAAATTTGTCACCTAGGTTTTGAAATTTAACAGCCGCATTGTTCAGGTATGGAATTGAATTGGCTTACCTCCATTTGTTTTTGATCCGGAGTAAGACAGTGAATTTCATCGGAGCCATCCCCGCAGTCATCTATACTGTTACACATGAGACTAGAAGCTATACAGTGACCAGAATGGCAGTGGAAGAGTCCGGCAGCACAAGCCTTATTGTACTCTGCAACATTCAAAGCAATAAAATATTTTAATGCATCATATTTTTTTCGAAGAGAAGATGTATCTTTGTCTGATCCGTTACGCTTTAAAGTTAAAGAATTCAGATTATAGGCATTCAGCGGATAGCACAGGTGATTAAATTGCAACATGAGTAGTGTGGAGTAAGTCAAACAGCTCTGGATAAGTATTTGCAGTTCTGTGCATGCGAGCCAGAGTAGACTAACGGGTGTAGTTTGTCCTAATGTACTCACATTGGAACATGTGATGGAGTCACGGGGTCCACGTGGATACACGAATGTTTATCAGGGACAGTGATTTTGGGGTATGAAGTAAATCCAACAGCTCTGGATAAGTACACTAAATATGTCAACTCATTGTAAAAGAAGAATTAAAAATGATTTATTAAATTTATATAAAATAGCAAATGGCGTATTGGACGTCCCGTAATTAACTAGTGTTATCAGCTTAAAAGTACCTGTTGGAAATACTCGGCAGCTAACGTTATTTTTTTAATCTCCTGGCAGTCATAATTATTATTACAATTCACCAATACCTAGACTACACCGGCTAGGTAACGAGTATGGTGAAGTTGATATATTTCATCTGTCTTTATATAAATATAGGTTAAGTATTCAAAAGGTTATAAATTAATTTGTATAAAATTTCTTAATATTGTTCTTTATTTACTATTTTTTTTTCTCATGTATCTCTATAATAATGTATAAACTTATATGTATGTGTGTATGTTTTCATATGTAAATTGATTAAATATTTTTCTATGTACCCATATACCTATGTTGGTACATTTCCTTATTGTAGCTTTTGGTTTTTCTTATGTTATCTTTAATTTTAACTAAATTTACCTACTTATGTTTCACTGCTGCACTTGAATATAATTTCCAATATATGTAAAAGCCCGTCGGGCGTGTAAATTAATAAACAATAATAATAATAATAATAATAATAAATAAGTATTTGCAGTTCTGTGCATGCGAGCCAGAGTAGAATGGTGGGTGTAGTTTGTCCTATTGTACTCACATTGGAACATATGATGGAGTCACGGGGTCCACGTGGATACACGAATGTTTATCAGGGACAGTAATTTGGGGCAGTCCATTAGGATGCATACCACTTTGTGCATTAGAGTTAGGTCGGCAATTGTCTTTCCGGTAGAGGGCAATGCAATAGCAAATTTCATGTCAGGTTTACCCTTTTTAATTGTTAATAATGATACTATTCATTTTACTTTTCCCTGCCTCCATCATCCATTTTTCACAGTGTCATTTATAGATATAATGTACAAACCGCAGCTGTTTGGCTCGTCCGATCCATCGGGGCAATCCACACCTCTGTCACAGACCCAAGACTCCGGAATACACATGGAAGACTTGCACCTGTGAAGAGGCGTAAGGTACCATATTTTTAATCTGATAAAAAACATCAAAAAATCATTTGAAATAACAGTTAGTTAGGGAAATTACTGCAATTTTTATTTAATTTCATTAGCAAGTGCAACATATTAGCTTAGCATATGAAATTCTCATTTTAATTTTAATATTCAGCATCGTCAACAGTTTTTAGTCCCAGTCTCAATAGAAAGAAAATTGATTTAATTAACTTTAAACGAACACTGTTTTATATAATCAATTACAAAGAACTTCCACCAAAATTGTTCATAAATCAATTTTAGTAATTTGAAAGTGTATAAACCTGAACTCGTTTTCCTTGCAAACATTTTGAGGACAGTCACTTTCGTCGTCGACATCGGGGCAGTCTGGATGTCCGTCGCATCGTGAACTTTTATCCAAACACAATCCTGATCTACATTCGAATTGCTCCGCTTCACACCGTTTCTTGGGATCTACAATTAGTTACAAAGAGAACTCGCTAAAATAACAAGAAATGCAAAACAAACTTTATACCGAGAACTCGTACGATGTTTGCTCGAACACACTTTTCATATATAACTCCAAGAGTGTTCAAGGTCTTGGATGAACATATTAAGTTCTCCAAAACAACGTCTATATTTAAGATGAAGATCCATAATTAGATTTTATCGAAGGGTAGAGACCACTGTATAAGATTTCTTCGGGAATAAATATATAGGCCATGTCTTTGTGGGATTTTTGTTTACTATTTTTATTATAAATATGTATTTCATTGCTATGTAATTATAATTAATTTTTTAATACTCTTTTTTACCTCTTATGTATATTGTAAAAAAAACATTAATTTTTTAATTATTTTTTTTAAATGTTTAAATTAATGAATTTATGTAATGAAAATGCCCAGTATAATTTATTTAAGAGAAAAAGATTTCTGGAGGCAATAATCTTCCCACCAGCGTCTATGTATGCCGGAAGATTTTTCTAGTGATGTGAGTGTTTTAATGCCATTTTTGTGATCAACACTATTTTCAGAAGGTGATTATTAGCCTAATATCTCATTTTTTCAAAATTCTGAAGTGGCTGCTTTCTGCATAACTACATTAAATTATCCATACCATTGTAAACAGTGAAAAAAAATATCATGTAAGTAATCTACATTGCGTATCAATCAATAATCGTGATCTACATAATTCTAAATAATTGTAATTAAATCATATAAAATCGGGAAAATCTTCCAACGGATCTTATTATTCCAACATAAGCATACATTATGTATTTATAATTATTTACCGTAATCTTCACAGTCCTTTTCATCAGATTTGTCCAGACAATCATTGTGTCTATCGCAGCGAAGGGTCTTTGAAATACACTGTCCGCTTTTGCAGAGAAATTCATCTTGATTGCACGAAGGGCGTACTGAAAAATTTAAAAACAAATATTATCAAAAGAAAGATATACATTTGTTGCGTTTGGAGTAATACACAATGCTCCCAGGCAGACGCTGCGCATTCAGTGGACTGCAAGAGGCACAAATATCTCAATCTTTTAGGAACTATTAATAAACTAAAGATTCCACAACATGCAGAAAATATTTCAGACATACTGCATGAAATAACGAGACGTCTCGAAAACCTGGTTAAATCGGGGACATTTAAAGGTCGAGGTCAAGAAGAGGACGGTCTCTTATTAGTTGAAGTCTAAATAAAGGAATTAACGGGGTGCTCATTGAACACTGTACTCTTCTTGATTGAGGACTGGAAAAAAATATTTACCTTGCTTTTAATATACAAAGTTTATATTTAAAAAAGCGGATTTTTTTGCAATCAAATTTCTTTAAATTTATCTAAACTGTTGGGATCAGGAAGGATATACTAATGTGGGCCAATCAGGAACTTCTCAGCATTCGCTCATGTGGAGAGCAAACCACTTAAAACTCTTCGGGAGAAGCCGGCCTGTTGGCAGTAGTCAACAGGCCTTCCGTTCCACTAGAGGAGTGTTCGGCATTTTGTTACCTACTTTGGTTTATTTTACCAATTACCTGCACTATATTGACCTGGTATCATGACCTGGAGGGAATGGAGGTGTATCATACACCGTACGCCTGGTGTCTGACATTTCTGGAGACCATGACGGCAAGTATTGAGCAAGATAATGAAGGAAAAGAAAATTATTAATAATAAACATTAACAAGTATCATAACTTAGCTCTTTGATACTTTACGTCCCGCACAAAGCCCTCAAATAGTTTAGAGATATTTAAGTTCCCCATTGGCTTATGTCGAACGGAAATCACGATTTGTTTGAGAATGTAAAGTTCTAAATATAATTCAGTATTAACTCCATTAAGTCTCAACAGTTTTCATAAACAGTATTATTTCCATGTAGCATTAAATTGTTGAAGATTTTATTTTCGTGGTTGCAGAGGCAACCTAGAGAGGTTCTCATTTTAGGACATAGTTAATCACCTCTATTATAGCAAAATTCACTCGCTTTTTCATATTTATGATTCTAGTTCAATTAATTAGGAATGTAATCATGAATTATTTTTTTTTATAGAGTCTTTATTCAATAAAATATACATATTATTACAATATTAATACATTATAAAGAAAACAAAGTATTAATATATATTTTGTCCCGTTAAACTATTCAATAATAGTTTGTCATCGGGTGCTCAGACATTAGTTTTAATTAATACTCAAATAAGAAGAGTACAGACATAATACTGTATACGTATAAAATAATAAACATAAAAATAGTTTAAAGATATATTTTTTTTTTTTTTTTAAGTAAGAAAATAGAGTAAAATAATACAATTAAAATTAAAGAATAGTAATTTACTTAAATATATTTTAAATATAAGAAAGAAAAAAAAATAGACACATATATAAATAGTGTGTGCTCATCATCTTAAGAAAAAACCAATACTCATGGTTTCCGAGAAAAATGCAACAAATCTACTTATTTTGCATGTCAAATGATAACTAACAGTAAAAAAAGGTAGAACTGTCACGAAACGGGGGTGTGAAACAATATTTTGTTATTGTAAAAATTCAGAGATCAATTATACAAATTGTGATGTTATTGCATTGTTACCAAATGGATTAATAAATTAAATTACGTAGCAAATTATTTAAAACTTTTTATCGGTCCTTATCCATGAATGTGCATTCATAATCGCAACCAATCAAAGGGCATTTGTGATTGTAATTTTGTTTATTCATAAAAACAACAGCAATATACACAACATTATAAAAAAACATAAAATAAATCCAAATCAGTTTTCTACATAAATACAATTATAAAAATCCAGTTCAGTTCGATATAATTACATGTAGAAGTGCATGTGTGCGAGTTTTTGTGTGTGAGGATGCGTGGGTGAGTGGAGTGTGGTTTTGGTAGGTATGTGAATATGTGTGTGGGTGTATATGGGTGTGCGAGTGGGTTTATGGACAGGGTGACTGTGTGTTTGAAATGAGTGAATAGAAACATCTTAAATTTATAATGTAAAAATATTTTTTTTATAAAGAAACAGATTTTTTTTCAAATAATAGTTTTTTAATTCTTATTTTAAAAGTGGGTTTACTGCAGTTAAATATGTATCTATGCTATTGAAATATTATATTATAATTACGCGCCAAGGGAATCAGAGGAGAGTTCTGTGCATAGTTGGTGTGAACTGTAGGTACATGGTAAAGAGATAGGTTCGTGTGATGGATGTGGTAGTCAGGTACATTAAGGGCCAACAAAATACATATGAAGGTAAGTTTGATCATCTCAGCATCGAGAATATAGATATTAAAAATCATTGCCGATAGGTTGTGATTATGCAGTGCACTAAACTAGCACTTATGTGGAATTCATTTTTTGTCTGCAAGCTTTTGAAATAAATAAAATTACCTGCGCAATTCTCTTCATCTTCACCTTGGATGCAATCCACCTTTCCATCGCACTTTCGCTGTTTGTCTATGCATAGATTGCTCCTTTCACAGGTAAAGTGGTCCGCGTTACACTGCGCCACCTCGTTGCAGGTCGCCCCGTCGCGGCCCAGAACAAGCGGGGTCGGGCACAGGCAGGCATGGGCCGGGGAGGAGGTAGTGGGGTCGCTGTGCATTCTCGTGGAGTCACTCTGGACGCAGATGTGGGAACACGGGTTTTTGCCAGCCGCATCGATGGAACACTCGTGAAGCGAGTGTATGTGAGCGTTGGAGTTGGGCACCGCCACGAGGTGGATTGTAGCCACTGGGAAGGGTATATCTGCCAAAATGTGCGAGAACAAATATATTACTACAAGGCCAAAGGTGTTGAAAATGATCACACCCACTGTTAAGCTTTAACTTGTCCTCTATTCTATTCTATATAGCAAACAGATGTTATCTGTACCTTAAAGCTGAAAGGCTGGAAGTCACATTTTTTGCAAAATTGATTTATGAATGTCATTTTGTTCATATATTCAGATTCTATTAATGCTAAAAATATTGGAGTCCTCTGGTCCGATCACAACTGGAATATGCATCGTCAATTCGGAGCTCTTTGTACAACTTTTTTAACTTGGAAAGAGTTCAGCGGAAGTTTTTACGCTACATACAGTTCAAAAAGGGTAAACATATAAATGAAATTTGCTAACAAACTTTGATGTCTGAGTTGAAGTTACCATTGCTCTCCACCAGAAGGACGATTGCTGACCTCACTCTGATGCACAAAGTGATATCCACCATAATAGATTGCCCAAAATTACTGTCCCTGGTAAACTTTCGTGTACCCACAAGGACCACCGGACTCCGACACATGTTCCAGTGTGAGTAAAATAGGTCTAACTTTACCCACCATTCTCCCCTCCCCTAGTGAGCATCCACAGAACAGCTAATAATTATACCGAGCTGTTGGACTTGCTCCACACCACTCCCGCTGCTATTAAATTAGCTATCCTTCCCATTGAATTGCCATCCCCTCAATTCTCCTTTTTTAAATGTGTTTCTCTCTACTCATCTTAACTTTATTTCATTGTTCTTTTCTTTTTTACAATTAACATATAAGTGAAACAATTCTGATTATATTTTGTGTCAATTATTATAATACTGTAAATACTTCTTAACCAATATTGTAAGAGTCCTCTGGACATTTATTAAATAAATAAATGTCCGCAGAATGAATGTTGATCTTATCCCCTAAAACCACTCCGGAAGGCAGACAAGCAGAGGCAGACTAAAATGGATATTCCTGGATGATGTGGAAAGTGACATGACTGGAGAGAAACCGCAGGGTGCAGGGAGGAATGGAGACAGATTCTGGAGGAGGCTAGGGCCCACAACGAGCTGTAGCGCTACTGATGATGAAGATAGGGATCAGTCCTAAGTAAGCTCCTGGTGTCACTGCAGCCTGAGATCTGTTGTGACGGGTCCCCGTAAGTCAATTTCTGCCGTCCAAACCTAGATCTTTACAAAGCCGGATCACTGAGTGGAGAGCTTGCGTACACTTTCATATCCATTGCTAAATCTCCTCTGAGCCTAGGTCCCTAAAGTACCAGGCTACATCAGTGGTCCCCCGAAGATGCAACTTCTTTTGCGGTGTGAAACATCACCTCTGAGAGTAAGTAAAATAATTCAGGAAGAGTCACTGTATTTTTATGTTCTTTAGGTTGACCATATTGAGAATTCATGATTGATAAGTATCTAGCAATAAAGTCGTATTTAATAACTTAAAATTAGTGTTTTTTGGTAAAAGATCAGTGTAATTTATTAAGTAAAATTATATATGAATTTCATCCACACCTAGTGATGCATAAGGCACTGCATTAGTACTCCAACTGCAGGAACAATAAAATATTGCAGTGAAGAAACCACCCGTGAAATCAAAACCAGAATCCGGTTAGTACTTACATTTAGTAGAATTTGTTGAAATACAGTCTTACCCATACTTATCTTCTTATTGATTTTATTTTCTGTATCAGATATTTGAGTCCAGAACAACTTGGTGGAAAATAAATTACTCCAAAACACGATGTCACCGAGAACTGCCAAGGAAGATATTTGAGATTTTTTCAGTTCTCTGAAGCTTCTTCTCCCGTAACCTAGAAATTATAAATGAAGTGTCTCTGAATATTGGGGAGTGTCATGATCCATACGAAAAAAGGGACTATTTTTGTTTTTGGTGTAATAGGTTTCAAAAGCTGTATTAGACTTGTGGCAAGGCAACGAGAAAAGCAAAAAAAAACTCCTTAAAAATCATCTTTGGCTCGCTAAAATGGTTTGGTAATTCGAAAAATGAGAAAATTGAAACTGAAAGAAAACAATTTTTTTTTTTTTTAAAAACATAAAACATTATTGATTTGTTGACTGATTAAAAAATACAAAAATTAATTTATTGCAGACGAGTGTAAAAAATAGTATATTTGACACAAAAATACAAAACTTTACATGCGTTTTGAAGGCAATTTTTAAAGCTTATTAATGGATATTAAAATATGAAATAAAGATTTTATACATATAACGACTAGAATTAAAAAAATTTGCAACAGAGAAAAATATTTTTGAGTAGAGAATATGGGAGTCTAGGCATTTACAGGGCTTATGGCCTGTCATTGGCTGGTTTAAGTGGCCACTTTACACACTGTGTAACATTCCCTATTCTGCCTATGTTTGAACATCCACATTTCCTCAACTCTTCCATCTGTTTTTTTTAACAAATTTAAATATGAACAACTGCTTAGGGAGAAAATCCAGCATGTCTGCAAGCATTTGGACATACTCAAAACATTGATGAACGACTAGAATGAACTATCTGCATCACTTTTATTGAACTTTGTGCGGCGCATAGACATATTTTTTTATGTTTAATCATCAGTGTGGCCATATATGAAAACAAAAATTAGCCGCATGGAAAAAATGAATATTCCCAAATTAACCACTCTGATAAAGATTCATAATTGCACCCCTGAGACTGAAATTATACAAAAAACTACCAGACAAAACTTAACAAAAGCTCAGACCTTTACAAAAGATGTTAAAAAGATTATCGTTAACAATATAATATTAATTTTAAAAAATAAAAATGGTTTTGTTTCTATTCTTATTATTTGTTATAGGCAGACGCCTTTACTGATGCGCCTATATCTCGTGTACTGCTTTTTGTCCAAGTTCTTCTTCTGGCTAACCGAAATAGAATGGACAACTAGGCTTGTTAAATTTAATTGAGTAAAAAATGTTCAAATGTTTTGTTAATGTAATCGGTAAGGGTAATAGAAAAAAAAAATTGAATAAAAAAAACTGTCCCTGATTACAAAATGATAAAAAAACTACGATTCTCACCGTCAAAGTGTACCATCTCAATTCTCCCCGTTCCATAATCTGATATGAATATGTGTGAAGTGACATGATCATAGCACAATCTTACAGTAGGGCCTGAAAAAAAGCGGTATACATACACGTTAGGTTTCATAATTCGAATGAGTAAACACTTTGATAATCCAAAGGCCTTAATTTCATTATATTATACGTTTGTTAGAAGCCATTTGGAATACGCATCTCAGATATGGAATCCCCAGTATGCCATATATTTAACAAGAATAGAAAACATTCAGAACAAATTTATAAAGTACCTAAAATACAAAGCCGGTATTTCTTATGGGTCAACTCTCGCTGCCTCCACCTACCATGGAATCACTTCTCTGCAATACCTACAAGATCAACTACTGCTTCACAAAATTATGACAGAAATAGTTGACTGTGCAGAATTACTTAGTTTAATAACAATACATGTGCCAGCCAGGATTCGTAGACGGTACTACCTGTTTCACGTACCAATAAGTAAAACATCGTATGTTAAAATGCTTTTTTTCGTAGGACTTTTTCAGTGTACAATACAAAATTTAAAGACACAGACTACACAAACATCACTCTGTCAGACATTAAAATAATAGATATTCTAAAATCTATTGGTTCTGAGTTTACACACTATATCTGTTTGTTTATGTGTATGTAGAACTGATGGTTTCCCAAATTAAATAAAAATAAAAATATATATAAACACAAGCATTCAAAAAAGGGACAATCTACACAAAATGGTTTGAAAAGACCTATATGATATACCATTTCACAACTATTTTAAAAACTATAGAAATATTTGTAAGAAAATTATTAAAAGAGCAAAAGAAAACTACTATAGAAATAAAAAAGAAAAATGTGGAATGAACACAAGAAAAGTGTGGGAAACTATGCAAGAAATCGTTGGTACAACAGACAAAAAGAAAGACAAAATAGGAACACTGGTACATTCACTTACAGGGCAACAACTTATACAACCCGAGTCAATCGCAAACTATTTTAAATTACTTCTTCGCAAACAAAGGGTCTAGCATGGCAATAAAAATAAAAGAATGTAAAAATACATTTAATAATACTCGTCTTTGTCAAATTAATAACTCAAGACAAGATCTGGACTCTTTTGGTTAAAGTTTACAGTGATTTAAACAAGCACTAAATAAATATCTTCTATTCCTATTTAAAATTCTCAACTCACTCCTTGATGCGCCTGAACTACTGAGCTCGATAAAATTAAATATCCCAACTAGAAACCTCAGACAAAACTAACTCTTTCATACCGATAACCATAGGACTAACCATGGTTTTCATTCCCCTATGTCCAGAATTCTTAGGTCTGCTAACAAACATACCAGTCTTAATTTCTTTGATTACAAGTTGTCTTCTTTCAAACGATCACTGAATTAAATTAAATTATAAACACCTCTCTCCCGCTTCCACTCCCACCGAGTCTACTATATACTGTGGCGCCAGCAGGCGACGTCACGCGCCAACGTGTTCGGTGAGCCGACAATAGCCGAACATAGCTGTCAAAAAAATGTTTTGTAGTTCTGTAGTAGATTCTTGGGACCTAACGGCGGAAGTTATTTGGATTAAAGTAAACACAATCACACATCACAAAACCTTAAATATGTTCTGTTCCTACTTTCCTCATGGAAATTCACATTTGCGAGTGATATCCGAGTTTTTTGACAAAGTTTCCGATACACTCTTAACGTCCCCTAATGAAATTTTCCTGATTATTGGTGATTTCAATATATCTAATGCTGCCTGGCTTTCGAATCCCAGTTTTACTCACTGCACCCTCGATCCTAAGGATGATCCACTTAGCAAGTCTCTATGTAATTTTATGTCATTTAATAACTTCTACCAGTTCAATTCGCATGCCAATACTCGTGGCCGTATTCTAGATCTAGTTATCTCCAACTTTGACTGCGTAGTCACCGAATGTGTATCCCCATTAACACTGGAAGACGCCCATCATAAGACTCTTGTAATTTTGCTCAATTTACAATTCAAAATTCTTCCCGATAATCAAAGATTTGTTCGTTTATTTCATAAGGCAAACTACGATGATGTTTGTGCCCATTTAGATGATATTAATTGGTTCGATACTTTGTCTAATCTGAACATGGAAGACGCAACCCAGCAATTTTACGTTGTTCTAAATGGAGTTATAAACAATTTTGTTCCCAAGCGTCTCACAAATAATAATTGCCGATATCCTCCATGGTACACTCGACCGCTAATAAAGTTAATTTCAGAAAAAAATAAAATTCACAAAAAATGGAAAAAGTACTCTCAAGCGTCTGATTATCATACTTTTTCTTTGCTGAGGGAAAGACAAAAACGCACGAATAAGGAATGCTACCTACATTTTATCACAACTGCTGAATATAACATTAACCGAGAACCTAAACTTTTCTGGTCTTTTGTCAAGTCCAAGCGAGCTGGGTGTGATGTGCCTCTTCAAATGTCCTACAAAGATAATTTGGTAATTGGCGGTCAGAATATTTGTAATGCTTTTGCGGAATATTTCCATTCTGAATTTTTGGAAACTAATGCATCTAGTTGTAGTGTTCCTGCCGAAGAAAATAGTGTAATTGATCTTAATGCTATAGAAATAAATGAGTCATTGGTAACAAAATATCTCAAAAAACTTAAAGTCAGCAAGGGTGCTGGCTTTGATGGCCTACACCCTTTTTTTTATTTCTAAATGTATTAAACAGCTTGCGCGTCCTCTTACTTATCTTTTTCAATTATCAATAAAGGAAGGCACGTTTCCTGAAATATGGAAAAAGGCAAATATTACACCTGTGCATAAAAAAGGAAATAAGAGTCTTGTAGTAAATTATCGACCCATTTCTCTTCTTCCCATTTTTAGTAAAATCCTTGAAAATATAGTAACCGATCAGCTCTTCGATGTTATAAAACCACATATTAATCCCAATCAACATGGATTCTATAAGAAACGGTCAGTTGAATCAAATCTTTGTGAATTTTCCGATATTGTTTTGAATGCAATGGATGCAGGTTTTCAGGTAGACGTTTTATATACGGATTATTCAAAGGCTTTCGATAAAATAAGTCATTCGGTCTTACTTCGCAAGCTTTGGAACATTGGTATACGGGGGAATCTGTATCGTTGGATATGTTCCTACATTAGTAACCGCAGTCAATCGGTCTCACTCAAGGGATTTAATTCATCATTTAAACCAATCCCATCAGGTGTCCCTCAAGGTTCGCATCTTGGACCCTTATTTTTTATTATTTATATCAATGATATAAGTTTATGCATTCAAAACTCAAATTTTTTGCTATACGCTGATGACAATAAAGTATTTAAAATTGTGTCTTCAATAAATGATTGCGAAGTTCTTCAAGCTGACTTAGATAGAATCTGTTGCTATTGCAAGGACAATCAGTTATTATTGAATTCTGATAAATGTCTTGTCATGTCATTTACTCGAAAGAAAAAAAGTATACTATTTGACTACAAACTATCTGGGAAAATTGTCAATCGTTCAATGAAAGCGAGAGATTTGGGTGTACTGATGGATGATAAGCTTTTATTTAGAGATCACATAAATACAATAGTAGATAAGGCGTACAGACTTCTAGGGTTTATCTTACGAATCTCCAAGCCATTCTCATCACCAAATACATTAAAACTTCTTTACTATACTTATGTGCGAAGTCAACTCGAATTTGCTTCATTAGTATGGTCCCCTCAATATAATGTATATATTAATCAAATTGAAAACATTCAAAAGAAATTTATAAGGAGCCTGGAATATCGTTTTGGTAACATTGAAAATGATTACGGCGCATCTTTGATCAATTTTAATATAGAATCACTACAAAAAAGGCGCCTTAGATATGATTTAATTTTTCTTTTCAAAATTCTCAATAACATAGTTGATTCGCCGTATCTTTTACAAAATATTGGTTTCCGTTGTCCTCTTCGCTATACTAGATTAAATTCCCTTTTTTATGTACCAACTTGTAAAAACAATTATACCTCGAATTCATTCATTAGACGCACCTGTAGAAATTATAACGGACTCAGTATTGATGTAGACATTTTTAACTGCACGTTGCATTTGTACAGAAAATTTCTTCATGGGGTCGATTATTTGGGATAGTTGCTGAATGTACATCTTGAGTGGTTTATGCTATGCATATGTGCCGCATGTAATGTATATGTTTGTGTATGTTTTATATGTGCGTTCATGTGTGTGCGTGGATGGCTCGGAGTGTGCATTCGGTATTTTTATTTATTACCTCCATGGAAAACGCAAATGTCAACAATTATCTTTTTTTCACCTAAAATTCTTATTTATTTTTTATTTTTTGTCACATTTAATGTTTATATCTTTTTAATTTATGAAAACTTAATTGGTCTTTTTATGTTAAAAAATTGTTGTTTTTAATACTGATTTTGTATGACTGTATGTTTTCTAAATAAAATAAAATAAAATAGACGAAAGGAATTGCACCAGGCCGACCGAATAACTGAAAACGAGGAGGTCTCCCCGAATCGCCCACCGAACCGCACGCACTTCGTGCAGCACCTGAATCGCTTAGTCATCCACGTTTTATCTAAATATCTAATTAATTAAATAGTCATTAATCAACTCTTGTATTGATTCAGTGTAATAAACATCGTACAAACCGTGAGTACTCTCTTTGACTTACTATCGCACCTTACATATACCATTTCAACATAAGGGTTCCCGTCCGTGAACGAGAAGTTAAAGTTACTCTTACGAGGTTACTTTTGCGGAGCGTGACATGCGGACGTTAATCCTTATCAATTTGGTGGAGCACGCTGACGGAAAGCCTACCGGCAGTCCCAGAGCGTGCTAACATAACGGCAACGCCAAAAGGCCATAGCCATCACCACTAAAATACCATTGTGTCTTTCTACTTTCCTTTATAATAATTTTGTATGCATAAATGTCCTTAAAAATGCGTATTAAAAAGACCTGAATATATAAATAAATAAATAGTCCATGTCTTGATGTCTCTTATGTTTGTTTTTTTTTTTCTTTTTCTTAAATGTTTTTAACTATTCTTTTATTGTAATATTTAAACCCTATAAATTATAAAAATGGACAATGTCCATTAATAAATAAATAAGAGTGATACAAATAACGAAAATACACCAACTATAATGGGTATGATTCCATTTCTTCAAAAACATATATTTTGCTATTATATGAATTCTGATGTTAAAGTTACAACTGAAAGGTGGTCAAATTCTGGAATCAAATCTCCCACCAGTCACAATGGAATGCCCCAGCCATAGAATTAAGAATAGTCCAGAAGGAGCGTAGAATCGTATTTGAATACATCGGACTGTGTCCAATAATACTCCCACTATGCCTCACTTTTGCCGCGCGCATTCGTGATGTCACCGCGTAATGTTGCACGATGGGAAAAAATATAATCATAACACAAATGTAAGGTAAAAAAAAAAAAGCAATCTGTAAATTTCTCTAAAATTTTATTGTGCACGCGAAAATATTGATTGACACAACACAGTAGATAAGTAAAGGGTCATTTAATAAGAGTAATTGAATTAATGAACTTTAAACATAAAATATAAAACAAATTTTATTTTACATAAAGCGGATATTTTTATATCATGTTAAATAATATTTGATGTTTTAAAGATAATGTCGGTCAAATGTCCACGATAGAGTTGTTTAATCCGAGTCCAATTTTCATTAGTTCTCACATTAGATGAGCAAAGTAGGGTAAATATTTTACTACCCTGGCAACACGAAATGTTCATTTTATTTCTTCGACAATCTGACAGATGAAAAAATAATTCAATTATTAAGTAATGCATTTGCTACTTAAACATTTGTTTGCTAATTACGCATGAAATGAGATACCATCCTGTTCCTTTAAGATCCTAGCAGTATTTCTACACTTTAAAAGGACACAACACGGCATAGTTGAATTCAAATCAGGAGTTGCGTACTGAGCGACGTCTTCAAAGAAACTAATGGGTCAAAACGTAAGTTAAATCGCCTTCTGTTTGATGTGCGTATGCGGTTTCTGGACTATTCTTAATTCTATGGCCCCAGCTGTCAAAATATATTTTCTTTACCTTTGTAGCCGTGTTCAATGATAACAGATCGATCTTGTCCGTCCATACCCATTCTGTCTATGTGAATCATATTGTCGAGTGTTCGGAAAGCAACAAACATAAACCTGAAATTGTAAAAGAAATAATCAAAGAATTGTTATTTTGTTATTAGGGATCGGGACAAAACGCGTGGTTATTATAATCACGCATTTACACGGCTCCGGGATTCAAAGCGCAGAAAAGGAGTGAGACCCTGTATATGTGCGAACATTGCAATGTGACTCTCCATAAAGGCAAATGTTAGCAAAACTATTGTGGCGCCTCCGTCATAGACAATCCTCAAGGACCTACCGAGGAGCGAAACCACACAAACGAACGCAGCTCGTTAAGTTACCAGCCTGCGGTTCGATACCCAGCCGGAAGTAGAGGGAGACAAGAACAAAGACTATAAAAAGCGCGAAGTTCAAGGTCCGTCCTTCTCTCCTCCTCCGAAATTCAACTGCAGTGCTTCCTCACATAAAATTAGTCTTCTATAAAACACGTGTTAGATGTAAATTTGAATTAAGTTAGATTTTATTGAATGTATAATAAAATATCTTTGCATTACACGCCAGTTTCTTATAAAATAAATAGTGTTATCCATGTAAGTAAGCCGTTCTTATTTCTTGTGTGATAAAATATATATATATGAATCCTTTTCCCCGCCACCTTCTGAAAAGAACGTAGTAGGGTGTTGAGCGAGAGGTCATAAGGTACCGACGGGACCGATTGCAGGCTCCAACAGGGACGCGAGGCCCCGAACGGATGGATGCAGGTAAAAAGGAAGATAGCCTAATCCTACCTCACGCACACGCCTGTGAGTACAAAAGTTACACACAGCGTGTACAGAGAGACCCCAACAGGTAAGCAAAACGCCACACACCCACACTATCATACAAAAATGACTTATTAAAATGTTTAAAATAAATATGAGAAGTTTTAATTGATTTAACCCAGTATTTTCATAATTATGACACTTTTAAGAAACCCATTTAAGCATGAAATTTCACAAAAATGGGCCAGGAACTGAGTAAATTTTATGTGTATTCGGCCGGTGCTCAAAGTGTTAAATTAGAGGTGATAAATAGAAATTCAAAATTTACGTCATTTTCCCACTTTACATGGATTACCCCACGTCCGTTTTAATAAATATAGATTAAATCGTGCATTTTCATTGACCCAATATCGTACTAGTCTTCTAGGTCGACAGACAAGCTAGAGAGACTTTTTAGTATATACAGGTTAAATATTAATTAAAAATGAATGGTAATATACGAACCCATGTTCTGGAACGAGGGCTATATCGATCGGAGAACCACTACTATCAGCGAGGAGAACGGCTCTATGTTTTGTTGTAAAGGACAGAACTTCGATAGTTTTATGGAACACATCGCCCCAGTATAAGTTGTTTGTTATGTAATCTGTAAAAATAATCAAAAACATTAATTATATTCAGTGTTGGCAATTTGCATTTATTTCATAGTTTTTCGTGATAATAAGCTTGCTCGATTATTTACTTCACTCTCATTTTTCTTTCTTGCTTACTATAACATTTTATTTACTTTGTTTGCTTTACAGAATTCATTTCATTATTTTATTTAAAAACAGCTTTCTATTTTTATTAGTATTACTGTTAACATATTACAACAGAGATGAAGAACATTTTAGAGAAGGTAATAAAGAAGTCTAGGCATCTACAGGGCTTATGACCTGTCATTATTCATCTCTGTTGTAATATGTTAATATAAACAGCTCCCCAGGGAGTTGAATCCAGTCCTTGTCTACGAAAATTTGGACAAACTCAAAATATTGTTAGCATTACTGTATTATTATTTATTATATGAATAAAAGAGGAGTAATACTTTAATCCACAAATTTGGAATATCCAGTGACAGGTTTATTCGCTTTTGCGACATTCCTACTATTCTAGGACTATTCCCCAGTGGAGATTGACAGAAGAAACAATGTTGGGCTTAAGTGCGTATTTATTGCATGTCAAATAAGATAAGGCACCTTTTTGTAAAGTGAGAGAGTAATGACAATGATGATTTGAACTGGACTATTTGTTGGAGCGGACTGATTGACTCGCTGCACGACTGGGTTGAGCTGACCTTGTTGGGCTGACTGACGTTACCATGCTCTGTGGTCTATTTATAGGCCGCGTTCCTTTGTTCTTCATGTGTCCATGGCGGGGATGAAGTAAATGTACTCCAGGACGTTGCTCTTATGTGAACGGATGTCTTATGTGCAATAATGTTGCTCTTGCAAAATAGTATGTATTGTATTCAATGTAAAATGCTGAGTTGCCTCTTCGGTCGTTGCTTCATATTTGATACATTGATCGCCGGACTTTGACCCCGCATGACAAATGGCATAATACAGAAAAAAATGTGCATCTGAATAGCTGTAAAAATCTAAGACATTTAATCTACACATACTTAGCATTGTTTGTAGATATATTTGGAAGATGAGGAGTCATCGGAAGTCCAAAATTTATATTTGAAACTGTGATCGCAGCGCTGCGGTGGCAAGAAATGCAAACTGAAATTACTTTCTGGACATGGCTGGTACAATGATTAAATATTTCCTTACCAAAATCCATTCCATCCACTTGCGTAATATCAGTGTCCACCAAGTTCAGGATAAGTTCGTTATTCATTCCCAGGTTTTCCACTGAGAAGATTTTATTATTGCTTCCATCGTATAAAATCACTTGATCTGTGAAATAAAAAAAATATGCAAAATATTTAAAGCATTAACTTTGTATTTAACCATTTACCGACTTTTCAGCGTCTACGACACCAATTAAACCAACATGCAAAACCCACTATACACCTTCACCATAGTTGTTGCACAAAAATATAAAAACAACATGACATGCATTTTAAAAAGCACATGCACTGATTGGGACAAACATGCACTGATTAAATTATGAAAAAATTATATGTTATATATATATATAAATATATATATATGCTTGGATAATTTATATAGCGCCATTTTTGTGAAAATCACCTCAAGGGCGCTGTACAATAAATAAATATCCCAGCATGTCTTGCAGCTACAGAGCGTATGGACGGTTGGGATTTAATTGGTGTCCTAACGAAGAGACGGGTACGTCTCGAAACCGGTAGACATAGAAAAGTCGGTAAGTGGTTATATACAAATATTGAATAACATTTAGTAAAAAATATTTCATTTGTTATTTTCTATGATAAAATGAATAGTTTAATTTTTATGTGAACGATATCTACATACATTGAAAATTAAAAATAGACAAGGGTCGGCAAAACTTCCCACGGCAACAATCAACTATGTTCCAACTCCACAGGACCTTTGTAAAGTAAATAAATTGAATATGTACCCTTGTTCCGGTTGTAAGTGAGACAGTCGATGCTTAGGAACTGACTCTTGTGAAGAAGAATATTGTGCTTCCCGAAGGTCTGGTGCTGGACTGTGGCCAAGTGAGGGCCAATGCTGACTACCAACTGCTGGGCCTTTTTCGCATCTGCAATAACAATTTACACGCAAGACATTCAAATTGGTATATTAACATCTCTGACCCATGTAATTGCGAACTCATAGCATTTGTAGAGTAAAGTAAAGTATTTGGGTATTTTGATAGATCATAATCGGGTTGTGGTGTTGTGGTCCTGTGGCTAGTGTCTCGGACTCATGGACCAAAGGTCCGTGGTTCGAATCCCACTCTACCCCAACTCGATTCCATTTTCTAATAGTGAGTTATTTACAACTCGTTGAAAATGGCCCTCAAAATTAAATATTTGGGTAAATCATAAGAACGCAAATATTTCTTTTCAATAAAAAAAAATTATTTAAAATTTATTTTTTTTAGGTATGGCTCAATTCCATTCTGTATGTATTTATTCATATTTTTGTGATTAATAATAAAAAATAATGTGACCTAATCAAGAGGTAGAAATAGAAAGAAGGCGAGGTTTAGCATGGGCCGCCTTTGGTAAGCTCTCATATATCCTGAAATCTCCGAAGTATTCACATTACTTAACCCTTATACTGCTAAACAACGATATATCGTTGTTGTTAATCCCTATCATAAAGTTCTAACTAGACTGATGCTGACGTCATAATCCCCAAAAGGGTAAATGAATTCGGGAACTGCTTGTTGCACTTAACCGTCAGTGGTATAAAACATTTTCAAAACATAAAAATGACTTATTCGACGGGTTATTATTTAGTTTCGTACCTATTTCAGCCCTACGGAAAATTTTATACAAAAAATGTTTTCTTACGCGCTGTAAAAATTTAAGCATTAAATTGTACGGCAAAGTGTCTTGAAAATGAATAAAAAATCATTAAAAATATTTTAATGAAAACGAACAACTTTGAACGACGTCACTTGTTCATATGAATCAATCAATGATAAGAGGGTTGTGTAAGATTTCCGGTTTGCTAATCGTCAATGGACCAATCAACAGAACTAACCGAGAAAAAGCGGAAGAGAACTTGCGACGTCACACGCGGATTAATGTCAGAAATACAAAACTTTAAAATATCGTAGCGCTGATAATACGATACATAAAAATTGAAAAAAAAAGTTTTGCCTATTAACATTTTTTTTTTTAAAACCTCTAAACATCCTCATTATAAATTTACTTATGTTGTTTAAATTCGCAGTGCTTTTAAGAAAAGAGAAACGACTAAACACGGGAAACTTCTAGCTAGTCGGGACCTGAAACTGAACTTTTTTACATTCCAAAAACAGTGAAATAAAAAATAAATCAATGTTAATAGTTAGATTTTTAATCACTTTTATGATATTTGAGGAAAATAATTATATTTGGTGTTTTCCCCGCTATTAAACCCGAGTCAGTGATTACGAAAATATTGATGTACTTCCGTAATGAATAACTAATTGAATACTTTACCTTTAATACAATAACTCTTATCTAGTGAGGTCCCTATATCACCGGAAAACCCCATAATTAAGAATATAAACAAATAAGTAAAGAGCCATAAAACATAAAAATAATTCACCATGGAACCTAATGATTGTCAATTAGGACGTTTGAATATAAAAAAAATCATTTGTTAATTTATTATAATGGGTACCCACAGTAATGGGAAATCTAAATGTTTTAGCTGTTCATTAGGTAGTAATTATTACTCTACTAACAAAACGTAATTATTACCATACAAACTCTATTCTACAAACAAAACGTAAATGAGGTATATCAGCTCGATATTGATCCAAAAATACTTCAGAAAAAGCTTCTTCGATTTTGTGCTCTTCGTAAGAGTCATAATCTAAATTATTATCACAACCACTTAAAAAAATATCGTTATTGTCATATTCACTTTCGGAATAGGTTGAGCTGCTAAGCCTCCGAGTTTCTCGGCGAGGTACTATTATTTCTTTATCACTTTCACTATCCGTAATCATTTTGAATTATATATTTTGTAAATTTATTCATAATAAAAAGGACGCTTTGCAGAGTTAAATTGTTAATTAGAGTAACAAAGTAAGATTAAAAATATATATAAATGTAAAAAATATGTAATTTACCTCAGCTGTTTGTAATTTCAGCAACTGTTGTCTATCTCGCTCAGTCCATTATGCGTGAACTAGCTATTATCGAAACGGAATATTTTTCTTAGAAGAAATATCAATTTGTGAGACAGTTGTACAAAAACATATTTTTTTAAAATTTAAATTATATTATAACAACTACCAAGAAATAATATCACTACTTTGTACATTAACCGGTTACCTTTAGGTTTCAATCTAAATAACTCCCTACAAACATTTAGACATACTCAAAATATTGTTGATTAAAATAACTTGCATAAAAAATTTAAAGTAATTTTAGGCATTACCTAGGAGGTGAAATAATTTATCCAGATGAAACTTACCGACATCAATAAAGGTTTCAGCTCTTTTAGTTTGCAAAAGTCAACAGATGGAAGAGTTGAGGTAATGTAAAAATAATTATGAATATGTATGTGTAGACATACCCAGAATAGTGAATATCTCGCAGTGTGTAAAGTGGTAATTTAAACCAGCCAATGACAGATCATAAGTCCTGTAAATGCCTAGACTTCCATATTCCCTTGGCAAAAATGTTTTTCCTCTCTGTTGCAACAAATTTCAAGATATATTTTACTCGATTTTTGTTTAAATGCATTGATGGAAGTGGTAGGTTTGATAATTTATAACAGAGCACTTTGCTCCGCAATTAACAAAAAAACTAGAATAATTATTTCGTTTCAATAATAACAATGCGCCTTGAGATTGCAGTACGAGATCAGTTTGTTTGTTTTTATTTTCAATTAAGAAAGGGTTTACAACCGCTGTACGAAAATTGTCTATTTGCGGCACGAGTTGTCCATCTTGCTCACTCCATTAGGCTTGAATTAGATATTTATGAAATGGAAGATTTTTCTTGGAATTGCTATTAATTGATAAAACAGTAGTGTGTTTGGAAAACAACGTATTCGATAAAATATTTTTGAAATGTATAAATAAGAGGATTTCTGATTAGATTCTTGAAAAACTGCGTAGCAGCGTAAGGGTTAAAGAAGAAACTTTTTGATGCTTGTGTTCTCCCTGTACTGACATATGGCTGTGAAACTTTTGTGTTCACGAAAAAAATTTTACACAAATTATCAGTGACACAGAGAGCCATGGAAAGGAGAATGCTGGGTATTTCGTTGAGAGACAGAAAAACCAATACATGGATTAGAGCGAGAACAAAGATCGCCGATGTGGTCCATAGGGCTGCCAACCAGAAATGGAGCTGGGCTGGTCATATAGCCAGAATCACAGGCTCTAGATGGACCAAAAAAGTCCTGGAATGGCGACCCAGAACGGGTAGAAGAAGTGTCGGCAGGCCTCAGACAAGGTGGTCTGATGACATAAGACGAGTTGCAGGAAGTGGTTGGATGCGGTTGGCTCAGGATAGGGAAATATGGAGACTAAAGGGGGAGGCCTATGTTCAACATTGGACAAGAGACGGCTGATGATGATGAATGTGACCTCACTTGGGTGAAGTTACCCGTGCCGAGGACACTTAACAATATACTTTTACATTTGAGAATAAACAAAGAAGACTTAACTAATAAATAGAGATATTTAACAAAATGTTCAGACAGTTTTAAACACTAAGTATTTGTGTTTATAATTAGTTTATGTACATCTTTATTATTTATATTACAAAACGCACAATGAAATAACAAAAACCTAACATAAGCTATACACTTGTGGAGCAGTTGATTCAACATTGGTTTGGGCAAATGAGACAATCCATTTTACTTTTACCTAACTCCAATATCCATTTTTTATAGATTTTTTTAACGTTTTCTCGTGACTAATTATTTTAATAGATAGTGGAAGTATGATACTCAAAATCCCTTTGTCCGAAAGTGATATTAGTTTGTTACTTATTAAAACTTTGTGATCGATTGCTGACTCTTGTAAGTACTTTTTATAAGTTATCTTTTATTTTGCCTAAAATCACTGTAAGAATGATTATTTTATCTTCAGTAGTATCAATAATAAGAAATGTTATAAAGTCATGGGGACATTCGACTAAAACTAATATTAAAATGATCCAGGGTCTACAGTACTCTAGTTAAGAGAATTGTACCAGCAGAGATTTACAGATGAAGAAATGATAATGTTCTCCTGTACAAAACACTTAAAACTCTGCCTGTTCGAGGATTACTGTGGCTTTGCATCATTTTAGAACAATTTAATAGTAATACTTTCAAAATTCCTCTTAAACATAACTACAATACACGCTTCACATATAATGATGGTTTGGTAGTACCAAAAGTATGGCAATATAACTCTCAATTAAATTTAACACACAATGTAACAATTACAAAATAAGAGAGTGGCTACTCAATCAAAAGTTTACTAATGAAAAATAACTGAATCTAGATAGTGCTAAACTAAATACAGCCAAAATGAATATGCAGTACTGATCGTGCGCGTTCACCCGAGGACAATGCGACCGCGCGCGGTGGTGGGGGTGATCATTTTCCTGAGGAGATAGCCTGCCCATGTATATCGGAACAATGTCCTACCCTACAAATTGCTGTTCACACATGGATAATAGGTCAAACCCTGGGACAAAATAATATTGTATTGTCCTCGTGTAAACGCTACTCAAGTTAGAGCCTTGTCTTTGGCTTATTAAAAGCAAGTGTTATCAAGATAAGAATGAATGAGCAGCTTCATACGAGGGCTGGAAGCTGTTTTTGATCACCGTATTCTCTTACTAAGGAGTGGATTGATGTTAATAATTTATAGAATTACCTATGCAGGAAACACGATCAGATGAGAGTAGCTTATCTTCAGGACAGGCGCAGGTGTGAGAATTATTTCCGCTCAGTAAACAGATGTGAGTACAATGGCTATCTACGCAGGCGTGATGCTTCTTCGGCTTTAGCACAGGATGGTAGATGTGAATGCCTTCAAAAACATAAACAAAAATATAATATAAATTTAATTTGTTGCTAGTAAATCTTAAAAATGGAATGTACTATCGAAGCGACCACACATTACTATGTCCTCACATTATAATGCACGAACACCACAACAATTAACAAGAAGAAAAAATAAAATAAATGTGCGGAACAATATTTCAAATAAGGTAAAGCACCGGATTCAACCCCTTAGGAAGCTTATCAAGATAGATAATTTTCAAATAATGTTATTGAGAAAAGTATTTTCTTTAGTAGACTATCGAGTAGAAAACAGTCGTCCAGGGTTCTGTATCTATTTTACACACAGATCAAATTTATGCTCACCAAATATATTCTTAGCTCCAACAAGCGTTTTCTGATCCTTGCCCGTGAATTTATTACAAGTCTGTAAAGATGAGGTTCCCCAATCACTCCAGTACAGGTTGTCTTCAAACACTGAGATCCAATATGGTCTTTGCACATTCTCCAACACCACCTAGAAATATTATTACACAATGAACAATAATTACAGCCCACGGTCTCGGCTGATGGTTTGTGGGCATATATTTGCCGGTCATGGCTAAACGAGATCATTAACCCGGCTTCTGAGGGACTGAGTTATCTCAGTACGCCAATATATCCATGTTAACTGATCTCATTGTATTCTTATATTTCATATTATAAAGGGCACTGGAGCCGTATACTAAATAAATAAATAAAAATAAAGAAACAATAGCATAATTCAAAACCATCTCTAAATCTTGCAAAAGCGGATTTCAATTATACTTGACACGGCAAACTTAGCATTCTCCATTGAGTTGGTGAAGCATAATTAGAAATCTCACAATTCTTAAGTTTTTCACAATAATCTCAGTAACTCCTTCAAAGGAGATTTCTGAGTTTGCTTCTAATATCCTGATGTATTCAACGGGACCTTTAAGAGGGCCACATATAGTAGCGTGAAACTCCTTTTATAAGAGAGTGGAAAAAAGACGAGACCACAAAATGTAATCGGAAGATTTCAATACATGAAATAAGAACAGATTAATTTGAAAAAAACAAATCTTGTTACCTTTCTGTCAGAGCCGTCAAGGCGCGAGCTCTCCAGCCTGGAGAAGTGTCCGTCCACCCAGTACAGGCGGCTGACGGGGTAGTCTATGGTCAGGCCATTTGGCCACTTGAGGTCTGTGCTCACTACTACATGGTCCAGGGACCCGTCCATGTTAGCTTTCACTATTAGGGGCTTTTCGCCCCAGTCTGTCCAGTACATTTCTCTAAAAATAACAGGAAATACAGATATAAACATTTAACTAAACAACATTGTCGAAATCACATGTCTGCAAAAACATTTTGCGATATCAAAGAAGTTTTAAGATTAATTGGTCTGAACTGAGATTGGTCGCAGGATTCAAATGGTCAAAGAAGCAATAAACCGTTTGGAGAAGATTTGGCGAGATCGAGGTATATCAATAAACACAAAAAAGCGGTTGATGGAAGCCTTGGTATTCTCTGATTTCCTATATGGGGCTGAAACGTGGAACTACGAGAGGAAGAGGGTCGATGTATTTGAGATGTGGTGTTGGAGAAGGCTGCTGTGTGTGCCTTGGACAGCCAGAAGGACGAATGCATCGATACTGAAAGACCTCCATATTACAACTCGTCTGTCAGTGGTGTGTTTGAAAAGGATACTGTCTTTTTTTGGACATATTGATAGACATGAGTCAGACAATCTAGAAAAGGCAATAATGTCTGCCCGAGTTAAAGGTAGGAGAAGCCGGGGTAGAATCCCATATAGATTGGACTGACAAAATAAAGGTGGCGACGGAGGACAGACTGGAGTGGAACAGACTAATCAGAAGTGTTCATGGTGATCACGATCCTCAGCATTGAGGGACAGACTTGGAAGAAGAAGATCTGAACTTAAAAACTATTTTATTTAGTAAAATGGATTGTCTCATTCGCCCATACCAATACTGAATCAACTGCTCCACAACTGTATAGCTTATGTTAGGTTTTTGTTATTTTCATTGTGTTTTGTAATATAAATAATATAGATGTACATACATACCTTGTTTTTAAAACTGTCTGAATATTTGTTAATTATGTTTGTTTTTTAAGTTAGTCTTCTTTGTTTATTCTCAAATGTAATTTCAAAAAACTAAATTGTTAAGTGTCCTCGGCACGGGAAATCCCAGTGACGTCACATTATTTTTATTATTAATTATAGTTTGTAAGCGAAAAATATGAATAAATAAATAAATAATTAAGTGGGCAAAATATTTGGCTATTTAATTGTAGCTATATATATATAAATGTAAATATATTTTCATACAATAGGAATGGGGGAATAATAAGGAGAGGAAAAAAGGAGAGTTTAAGGAACAGATTAGTAATGTTTCTTCAGACATGATTTAACCAAGGTTCTTGTAGGAAAATCTTTGATAGTGGATGGGAGATTATTTCACAGACGAGCCGTATGGACTGTGGGTTTTTGGTAGGTTAAATTGGTAAAAAGCGGGTGGTAGGTTAAATTAGATTCGTTTAGGTTAGATTAGATTAGGTAAGGTTAGATTAGACTATGTTTGGGACTGATTAGGACTATGGAGTACGGTGAACAAAAGTGTGAGTATGTGATAATTTCTTCACTGTCTAATTTTGAGCCATTTCAGCCATGGACAGTGGTCAAATTATATGCTGTTATAATTTTTAATTAGTTTACCCCAATAATGGATGAAGCGCAATAGCCCTCGGGTTCTGGACATTTCTGCTAAACAATATGGAGCAATGTAATCCATCATCAGAACAAACTGCTATGTGTTGCAACTCTTCGTCTGTGAAGTACAGATTACCCGTGAGCCAATCAACAGCTATGTCTACCAGGGAACCTATGCCAGTCTTAACCAAAGTCTAGAAATAAGAAGAAAAAAACACATTTGAAACGTTAATATTGACATTAAAAATATGATTGAATTTTCGGTGGCCATTTTCAACGAGTTGTAAATAAAATTCTACTAGAAAATGGAAATCAAGTTGGGGTAAAGTGGAGTTCAAACCTCAGACCCGTGATCCGTAAGTCCGCAATACAAGCCACGGAACTACAACCCGGTTAAAACATTCCGATAAACTTGCGTGCAGCGTAATATATAAAGTATTTTATTTATTATAATATATCCTAAATATTCCAAAAAATAAATAATAAAATTAATAACTACGAAGTTTTATCAAGAAATATCTACAAAATTTCAATAATACCTCTCTTTCTGTTCCATTTAGAAGTGATCTGACCAGACCTTCATATCCCATGGCTATTTCTGTCCAATAAACATGTTTTCCATCGTAATCTACTCCCAAGGCCTGTAACAAAATAAAAGGAAAATACATTCGACAAATACATTAAATAAAAAATACAAATAGTGACATCATATAGCTGAAACTGAATTATATATATGTTGAAAAAAAAATGTTTTTGAATGGTTACTAACAAGATTAGTTTTTCATGGATCCCAATCAGTTGAGGAAATGTGGATGTTCAAACATAGGCAGAATGGTGAAAGTTACACAGTGTGTAAAGTGGCCACTTAAACCAGCCAATGACAGGTCATAAGCCCTGTAAATGCCTAGACTTCCATATACCCTTCTCAAAAATGTTTACCCTCTCTGTTGCACCAAATGCTAAATATGAACAACTCCCTAGGGAGAAAATCCAGCCAGTCTGCAAGCATTTGGACAAAACATTGTTGGCTTTAATAATACTTGCGTTATCAAATTAAAATCCGTCCGGCTACTGGATAAAAACGGACAAAACTTATGTTAACGCCGAATACATCCTAGTGCAGAACATTAGCGGACGGGGAATTGTAGAGGAGCAAACGGGAGGCTTTTGTTCAACACTGGACTTGAGACGAGAGCCGAGTAAGTAAGTAAGCACAGAATATTACCTGGTTAGTTTTTCTAGCCACACTGTAATACTTTTCAGACTGCAGGTGGAACGCCCTGATCTCTGTGTCGGTACTAAACACCAAAATACCTTCGCCATCTGGAATGTAAAATTGATACATAAATAATGATCATCATTTCCTTATCCACCCTTTCCTATTTACCCAGTGGTACACTAGCTTCTTACACATTCATAAATCTTGGTTCTGTCTGCTTTTGACATGACCAGACTTTTTGGTTTATCTGATCATGCCACGTCTTCCTTGGTCGTCCTCGTCTCACGTTACTGTTGATTTTCACCATATATACTTGTTTTACCATTCTTTCGTCGTCCATTCGTTCTACATGACCAAATCATCTCAGAGACCCTATCTTAATCTTATCAATTATACTTGGCTCAGATTCAATTCAATTCAATTTATTTATTTTAAATATAACATATACATAACAAAAATATATTCAATACGTACATATTATAAAAAAGAAAAAAAAATACACGAAAGAGACTCATGTCAAAGTAGTCGAAGAATCCTGCTCCGGAAAACCCCTTTGGATACATGGAACAGATCAATATCCAGAGCGATGTTGTTCAGCATAGCGGTAGCCCTTCCAACAGGCATAACCATAGGCAGGTTGGTCCTGAATATCGGAATATGAAACAATCTATGCTGACGCTGTCTTAGGTAATTATCAGGAACATACAAACCAATGCTCATCATAATTTCAGAATTATCGATCATACCGCGCAACAATCGATAAAAATGTGTGGTCAAATACACATTCCTTCTAGTCTCTAAACTGTTGTAGCCAAGCATACCCTGGAGAAACTCGGTCGGGTAGAGCCAAGGATAATACCCGCACTCTCTCATGTAGAGATATCTCAGAAACTTCTTTTGGATTTTCTCTATCATAAGAGAGTACTTCAGTTCATGTGGCCCCCAAATCATCGAGCCACTCTCGAGTCTACTTCCCACCAAGGAGTTGTAAAGAGTTCTCAGTACGCGGGTATTTTCGAAAACCCTGGCAGTACGCAGAACAAATCCTAACATCTTCAATGCATCACCACTGATTGTCTCTATGTGTTCATGAAATGTCAGAGTGCTTACAAATCTAACGCCCAGATCCTTAACATTCGATGTTCGTATCAGATTTACACTCTCGCCTGATTTCATCATTTGTAACCCTGTCATACATTGATTTCCCACACATTCGTCTAAGATATTGCATTTCAACCGCGTTCACTTGGCTTTCATCCTTCCTCTGCCAGTTCCATGTTTCATTTCCATACATAATGTTGAGACTAAAACTCCGTTGTGCACTGCCAGTTGGGCTTTGATCGACATATTTTTATTGGCAATTACTGTGCTTAGTGCTCCATTTATTTTGTTGCCCGCATTCACTCTCCTTTCAACATCTTTTTCTACTATCTATCTCTTTAAAACATGCTTTCCCAGATACACAAATTCTTCTACCTGTTTAAGACATTCGTTGTTTGCATTTATTATGCAGTCAGTAACCTCACTTCCCCTTTCAAATACCATCACTTTTGACTTGCTTTCGTTCATCGCCAATTCGCTCTCCAGGCATACATCATACATTCTAGAGACTATTTGTTGCAAATCATCCTTGCAATATTAATAATAATACAACATATTTTATTAATTAACTAACCTGCAACTTTACAAGTTTTATGGTCATCTTGTCTATTATGCAGTCAGTAACCTCACTTCCCCTTTCAAATACCATCACTTTTGACTTGCTTTCGTTCATCGCCAATTCGCTCTCCAGGCATACATCATACATTCTAGAGACTATTTGTTGCAAATCATCCTTGCAATATTAATAATAATACAACATATTTTATTAATTAACTAACCTGCAACTTTACAAGTTTTATGGTCATCTTGTAGTTTATACCCGGCATTGCACGCACAGTGATACCTTCCAGGAAGGTTAACGCACGACTGGGAACACAGGTGAACTGCTGCGCATTCATTGATGTCTCTACACTCTGTCGGAGAGGTTAGGTTATACCCCGAAGGACAAATACATTCTGGGCCGTTTGGCGTATTGACACACGTGTGGCTGCATTTGGTCACGGCGCATCGCTCTGTAAAAATATCTTTCATATCAACAAAGTACTTAAATACTTAAATTACTATGAGGCGTGTGAAAACAAAGATGACAATCTCTATCACTGGTCTAAAATGAGTTAGACAAGGCGACGGATACAGAAACAAAAAACTATTGACAACTCGCGACTTCAAAACAACAAGGGTTCAATTAACATTTTTACATTTTATGACATTTTAATGCAAAAAGCTTCCATTATTAACATTCTACAATGTATGAAAATTTCAAGTCTGTTTAAGGCTGTAGTCTGGTAAAACAAAAATTAGGAAATCATACGATTTTGCCATTTTAAAACTAATGTTTTTTTTTAATCGCGCAATAATAAAAAAATAAAAAAACATAAATTAGATAAAAAAATATTTTTAAAGGCATTTCTGTTAAAAAATACACTTTAAAGTTTTCTGTAACTAAAATATAATTCTTCTTATAGGTTCTTTGAACCGTTGATGTATAAATAAATAATTATTCAATACAAATAAAAAATCCGGGATTAAAAATCTTTGAAATATTTTCCAGAAAGTATTTTTTTTATTATTCAAAGTTTGGAGGGCTATAACTTTGCTTGTATGGTTGACGACCTAAACCCTTGTTGTTTTGAAGTCGCGAACTGCAAAGGTTCCGGACCATAGATGGTAGTATCTCATACATTTCTGACTCAAAAACATAAATATAGTATAGAATACATAAAAACACTGACTTTGGTTGCATTGTCCTCCTTCGTCTGACGAATCCTTGCAATGCGCTATGCCATCACACATATACTCCAGCAGCACACAGCCTGAATTATCCGCGCACTGAAAACGTTCCCTCGCATCGCATGTTTGTTTATTATCAACATCTGAAAGAGAGCGTAAATTAAAGTATGTATCAAAAATGTCGATTAAACCGACAGATCCAAATAATCACAACTGTTTATCTCCAGTGGTACACACGGCATTACATTGGTACACTAGTTGCAGTGAATCTCGACCATTTTTTACCATCATCCAAGGTGATCAGTTTTACTCAATACGTGACATTTCAGGAACAATGAAATATAACAATGTAGAAACACTTTTAAGACCAATATTTCATATCCACCTTCCCGGGAATTGAGCCCGGTACCTCGAGCACAGTAGGCGGATGCGCCAGCCACTGAGCTACAAGGGGGATTTATCTCCACTCGATTTCCTTATTCGGGACTGAGATTACTCCCTGAGAGTCATCATCATCATCAGTGACGCTACAGCCCGCTGTGGGCCCTGGCTTCCTCCAGAATGTGTCCCCATTCGTCCCTGCACCCTGCGGCTCTTCTCCAGTTTGTCAGGGCGATCACTCTAATGCCACTTTCCACATTATCCAGCCATCTTAATTTTGGTCTGCCTCTGCTTCGTCTGCCTTCCGGAGTGGTATAGACAATCTTTTTTGGGGTACGGTTATCATTCCTTCTGTGCACATGGCCCAACCATTGTAATCTTTTTATTTTGTTGAATTGTGCAATCTTGGGTTCGCCATACAGTGCCTCTAATTCATGATTAAACTGTCTCCTCCACACTCCGGTTTTGGTTGACAGCACCAAATATCTTCCTTAATATTTTTCTTTCAAATACTAATACCATAATGTTTAAAAAGGCTATAAAAAAATGGATAGTGGAGCTAGGTAGAAGTAAAATGGATCGTCTCATTCGCCCATACCAATAGTGAATCAACTGCTCCACAAGTGTATAGATTATGTTAGGTTTTTGTTATTTTCATTTTGTGTTTTGTAATATAAATAATATATATGAACATAAATACCTTGTTTTTAAAACTGTCTGAATATTTGTTAATTACCTTCGTTTTTTTAAGTTAGTCTTCTTTGTTAATTCTCAAATGTAATTTTAAAAAAGTATATTGTTAAGTGTCCTCGGCGCGGGAAACCCCAGTGAGGTCACATTATTTTTATTATTAATTATAGTTTGTAAGCAAAAAATATGAATAAATAAATAAAAATAAAAGAAAAAAAAAATATTTTCATCTCTTTTGGTCATAACCCAGCATTTGGCACCATATGCAATGACCGGTCTGAGGAGAGTTTTGTAAATAATTTCCTGAGAGAAGCCATTTTTTTTTAAATATTTTTACGGCCATCGAGAGAAAACCGTCGTTCAAGGATCTGGTACTCTTTCGCACACAAAACTGCATTCTCCATTCCACCTGGACGAGAGAACAATAATAAATACTCACGGCAATCAACTTCGTCGCTGTTGTCACCACAATCATCCCCTCCATCGCATTTCCAATTACTAATTATACAATGATGATTAGCGCATAAAAATCCTTGGCATTTCTGAAACAAAAAATTTTAAGTGGATAATATATGTAACTCAAATGAGAGATTCAATTAAAAACCTGTTATGGTCTCCTATAAAGCGTATGTGCTGCAGCCGAATAGTACTTTTAGCTGGAATACATTTTGGCTATCAAAATTACAAAACGGCTAGGTATTGTAAAAGGGCTACTATCTTGGGACGATTTCAAAACTTTTGGAGAGATGTTAAGGTTAGGTAAGGTTAGACATTTAAAAGATAAAAGAAAGTTAGTTTTTAATTTCTTCATATCACACTATGTTTTAGGTAATATCAGAATAAATCAATACTAAAAAAGTAAAACACCTTCATACTTTTTAATGAGGAAGTTCAGTCTTTTTTTTTACTATTATTTGTTAAGAGACTATTAAAACTAAGCCAAAGTTTTTTTTTATTTTATATATCGTATTATCAGCGCTATGATTTTTTTAAGTTTTGTATTTTTTAAATAACTCTGCATGTGATGTCAGAGGTTGTTCTCTGTTAGTTCTTCCGATTGGTTCGTTTACGATAAGCCAACCGGATATCTTTTACAGCTCTCATATCATTGGTTGGTTCATATGAACCGGTCATTGGTCGGCCTCGCGGTGAAGTGGTCAGTGCATTTGCCTACCACGCAAGAGGTCTCGGGTTCGATTCCCGGCATGGTTGACATGAAACATTCATTTTTTTTAAATGTGTTTTTACACTATAATATTTCATAGTCCTTGGACAGGCCCCTGAAGCGTAAGAGTGATCATCTTACCTTAATTTAACAAAAAAATATCAAGATAAGCTGCGATTGGTGTATCAATGCAGTGCCCTATGCACTATTAAGTGGGGATAGGGAATGATGATGATGAATATTTTTTTTTACCGGACAGTATTTCATAGACCTTCATTACTTCAAAAATGCAAAAAAAAGGCAATATTTCTCTATTATGCACGCAAATACAGTATACCAAAAATATTTAACATGTTACCAAACTATATTAAAAATACTGAGTTAAATACAGGAGTGAGACGTTTGCTCAAATTATGGTTATTAGAAAAAAGTTTTTTGTATTAGTGATAGTTTTTAATTTTTGATAATGTAATATTCAATGTTTTTTAAGTAAAATTATTGTTAATGTAGGTTAAGTGTAAATAATCGATGCAATTTATAAGAACCTGCTGACGAGTTGTATGTATGCAACTCAGCAGGACTTTAATTTAAGACTATTTTGTAAATATTTTTGAAAAAAAAAAAAAAGTAAAACATTGAATTAAAATGAAATATACCTGAGTCAAATTGCAATTGACTTCATCTCCATGATCGAAGCATTCGGGAATGCCGTTGCAGACGGAAGTCAGCGGAATGCAAAGGTCGTCGTTACATTTATATTGGTTTTCATCGCATTTCTTGAACAGCATAGAGTCTTGCTTGTAACTTTCTGTAAAATAAATCAATAGTCAAATTCACATTTAAAACATCAATTTTGTGAATTTTCCATTTTAACCTCAGCCCAGCGGTCGGATTCTGAATCCGTGCTATCGCAAGTTAACGCTGAAGTTAACACGGCCGCGCTTTACTTCGAACGTAAATTCAAATCCGTATTCTGGGCTGATATTTCAAACACTGGTGGCCGTATTATCTCATGTGTTTTGTATGTAAATAAAAAATGTTTTCTTGTGCCACGAGAGAGAATCATTTTACAATAAGTACAATGAAACATGCCTTAAATTAGTTATTTAACATAGTTGACAATATAAGAAAGAAACAAATGTAATTAATCTAATTAACCTTATTATCATTGTAAATATAATAAGCGATATAAACTAAAATAACCATAAAAAAATTAATAAATATATAGACAGAATATTAAAATCAGGAAACCAATTTTTACTTATTTGGCTTGATCCAATCATCGATCCGTGCGCAACCCACCTCCACTATGCATTTCTAAATAGCAATTTTATATTGAGAGTACTTACTAATTGTCCTTATGGACAATGGAAGTACATTGTACACTTTAACCGAGTAGTAGGCCAATCCTTTTTTTGTATGAATTTTTTACCGAAAGTTGTATTAATTTTTTATTGTTTTTGCAGCATCAGGGTGGAGTATCTTGGAACTCTTGTATTTGTGTAAAGAGTTATGGAAGGTAGAGAATAATATTAGTGTGCGTACAGTAACAGAGCTTTTACATAAAGTTGTTTTACAGATGTAACATTAAGATTTACGAATATACCGAGGGAGCTAGTTCTGATCGGGACTCTTAAGATAATTTTTATTAAAGCTTTTTGTGCAATTATTATTTGTTTGATCAATGTGTCATTTGCATATCCCCATCTAAATATACACAGTACAAAATATTAATTTACTCCCGTATCTACCAAAATGAAGAAAGTAAGTGTTTATTTTTTCCAATTTCTTGCAACAGAGAGGGAAAACATTTTGAGAAGGTAATATGGAAGTCTAGGCATATACAGGGCTTATGACCTGTCATTGGCTGGTTTAAGTAACCCCTTTACACACTGTGTAACATTTACTATTCTTTCATTTAAAAAATAATAATAATAATGCCATTATTTCTAAGGGTTTATTTTGCAAATGTTGAAATCTAGTAAAGTTACATAAGAAAGTTTGATTTATTTCTGGTGAATTAAATAATTTATTTAGAAAAGAAGTCATGTATCCATATAAGTAAAATGTGGTATGCTAAACGAGCGTACCTAGCCACAAAAATAATTTGATTAAGTAAACAGGCCGGGGAATATTATGAGAAGCTTATTTATTTATTTAATTAACACTTTAAATACAAATACAATATATATATATATATATAAGGGCGGGCTTTCTTCCTACGTACCCAAACCGTTCAGTTTGAGAAAATTACAAATACATGGACATATTGAATCTTACAATTTTATAGAAAAATTTTAAACAAAGATTAACAAAATAAAAATATAAATAAAAATAACACAACACTATGAAGAGAGGAGAGGGGATGGGAAGGAAAGAAGAAGAATAAAGGAACAATTTAAATATTTAGATAGTGACATTTCAATCTTGACTTAAATGTAAGGCGTCTCTAACATTAGTGGGTAGATTATTCCACAATCGAGCGGCTACTACTGCGAAAGAGGAGGAAAGAAAATTAGAGTGGTGACAGGGTATTAAAAGGGTTTTCTCATTACTAGAACAAAGAGATAGTCCGTGTTGTGAAAGAGGTTGGAAGAGCTCTCTCAGATAAACAGGCGAAGTGGGATTATTTAAAATACTGTGAAGAAGTGATAGAATGTGAATGTTTCTTCTATGCCTGGTACTGAGCCAGTGTAGTTGCGTGCGATACTCGGTTATGTGGTCAAATTTGCGAAGATCAAAGATATAACGAATACAAATATTCTGCAATCGTTCCAACTTATCAAGTAATTCAGAGTTAGCATCTGGATAACATACATCCGCATAGTCAAGGAGTGGAAGAAGTAAGTTCTGGGCTAATGTTTGCTTAACATTAATTGGCAAGAAATTCTGTAATCTTTTAAGTGAGTGCAAACTACTATAAAGTTTAAGACTAACTTTGTTAACCTGATTGTGAATCTGTGATCGTGATCTGAAGCTCAATATTATTTAAGAAAATCACACAAAACGTGTTGCGACAACCTGCCTTTATCAGTTATTAATTTAGTCAAATAGGTACCTAGAACATATTTAATCACAATTATCATCAATGTGATAGGTAAAATCTGAGAATGGACGCAGCAGCCTCCTACAATGAGTGTCTTGAGGATGCGGCGGTGGACCTGGCTTGGACACGTGCTGCGCATGCATCAGGAGAACCTAAACCCAAGTGGCCTCTTCTTTAAACCTACGGGCTCACGCCATCCTGGAAAGCCATCGATGACAATCTTTTGACTTTATTCGGTGGAACTAAGGATTAAAGCGGGAGGAGGCGAGAGTGCTGGCTGGCGATAGTCTCCTGGAGGCAGCTGGTGATTTCCACATGCTCCAATTAGGACGGGATGTGGAAAAGACAGAGAGAGATAGGTAACTAAACAAACACCTTAAATGCAGACTTTTCATTGGAATAATATTAACATGGGATGCGATAAAGCAACTGACAATCTGATTTTTCAGCGCTCAAACATATTCCCTTATTTTCTCCCTGGGTTATGGCACTAGAGCGTGTTTCGATGATTTTGCCTTTTTGATAAATTGTTTTTAATGGGAGCTAGGACCATCCAAAACACAATAAAAGCTGGGCGTTTTACCCGCCGTCTTCGGACGCACGGTATTCAAACACGATGAATAATTTTGAAAAAGGGTTTTACTTACGGCTGCAGCCTCTCTCATCAGAATGATCCGCACACTCGTACTCATTATTACAACGAAACAAGGAGTTTATACACACTCCATCGTTACAGCGCCACCATTGTGGTTCTTTGCAAGACTCAGTACCTATAATAAAACAATAAATAATAAAATAAAAATTAAGATAAATATTTTTCTGTTTTGTACACCATTTTGTAAAAAGGACCTAAATTATACTTTTATGGTATTTGTTACAATCTACTTCTTCTTCGTTTTTTATGGCCTTTTCACCTCTCAACTCGGGTTTTCTGACCAGTATCGAGTTTTTTATTTTTTTACAGAGTTCGGGTAGAAAATCAGGATAACAATCATTTATGGGGCATCCCATCAATATCAATATAGTGTAAAGTTTCCGCAAACCATGTTTTGTAAAATTTTCATTGAAAATAAACACAAAAATGGCATTTTTCAAAAAAAAAAAAGATAAAAGCGCCATCTGTGAATAATTTATAATATTAATAATAATAATAATCATCGTGGTTTATTAACAAAAAATTACTAATTAATTAATTTCTTTATCATATCACATACATACTTAGGTAATAGATTTCTCTGGATTATGTCTAGTCCGCCTAACTAGGTACAACCTGTTTTAAGGCAGACATTTTTATGCAAAAATAAACAATAGCATCACTACCTACGAGTTTTTTACTAAAGAGTTATACAATATTTAAATATACCATTTATTATTTTAAAATATTATTGAGCAAGTTTTCCGATTTTTCTCTACCTAAATCCAGTTACCATTTCTTTAAAAATTTATTTAAACAAATTTGTGAATTAAAGTATGTTTACTGTGTTGATAATGACAGATGGTTACGGGCAATATGTCGGGGCCGCACTAGGCATCCATATAAAGTTTGAGTCTTTATCGAGTAGAGCTTAATTCAAATTTTACTCGAAAATAGCAACGTTAACCTTAAAATTGCATGTAAAATGACATGTCCAAATTTCAGGCCGCTACGACTCGCCGTTTCGGAGGTGTGACGGACAAACAAACAAACTCAACACAGGACTTTGGTATATTGTTTATTGTTTATTGTGAATAAAATGAATAAATAAATAAAAAAATAAACACACTTTTGTAAAATAAATATAGGCGAATTATAAAAAAATAAATTGGAATAACCCTGCAATAATAAATACAGTGGTACTTATTTAAAAGTATTTACAATGCAAATTGATATCAATTTGGCAATTCTCGACCTGAGTACGGCCCATTGTTTTGCTGCAAACTGTAGCTAACTTAATACCCAATAGTCATAGAATGGTTTTCCTAAGTTTGGGCTCCTTTATAGCATGGCGCGTTATTACTCTGAGGTTTTACCCCTTTTCTGTCAACAATATCTTCGTTCCAATGAGAGAGAAAGATTGTATTTCTACGATGAAAAATATTCAATCATAATTTCAAAATCAGAAAAAAAAAAGTTGTAATTGAATTACATCAGCAAGTAATACATACCACAATTATCTTCATCTGATGCATCGCCACAATCACTTTTGCCATTGCATTGTAGGGTTTTCTTTATACATTCGCCATTGTGGCAGCGGAAGTTGGTTGGGAGGGAACAATCATTACCCGTGTACTCTAAAGGTACACTGCCGACACTTGTTGGCGTTTCTGCCAAACTCAATACCAAAATGAGGCATACTTCGGCTAAGATCTTTCTTTTGCTGCAAAAAAAATCTAATTTTTACCGCAAGTAAGAAAACATTTATTATATACAATTGCCCATAGCACTGAACTTTCTCATTTATAAACATATTACAACAGAGATGAAGAACACTCTGGAGAAGGTAATATGGTAATACGGTAGAAGGTAATGTAAATTAATGCCTCAACACCCGTTATTATGCCCAGTGAGGTGTTCATATAGAAAAGAAAAAATATTATGTTTTATGTGAAATAAACAAATAAAAAAAATAAACATAGAAGTCTCGGCATCTACAGGGCTTATGACCTGTCATTGGCTGGTTTAAGTGGCCACTTTACACACTGTGTAACATTCACCATTCTGCCTACTCATATTTTTTTCCATTATAAACTATGATTGATAATAAAAATAATGTAACCTCACCGGGGTTACCAATGCCGAGGGCACTTGACAATATACTTTTTGAAATATTTTTACATTACATTTGAGAATAAACAAAGAAGACTTTAAGTTTTTAAAACCAGAGATAATTAACAAAATGTTCAGACAGTTTTAAACACTACGTATTTATGTTTATAATTCATTTATGCACATCTGTATTATTTATATTACAAAACGCTCAATAAAAGAACAAAAACATGATATAAGCTATACATTTGTGGAGCAGTTGATTAAATATTGGTTTGGGCGAATGACACAATCCATTTTACTTCTACCCAGCTCCACTATCCATTTTTTATAGCCTTTTTGAACATCTATATTCCTTCAATTCTTTCATCTGTTGATGTTTGTTAAGTTAAAGAGCTGAAACCTTTATTTATGCGGTACAGATTCATCGAATTGAATTATTTCACCTACATATTAGGCAACGCATGTTTTTTTTTTTTTTCATTTCTATACTTCTTTATGGACCAGGTGGATTTATCAACAATATTTTGAGTTAGTCAAACATTTTGTGGACAGGGACTGGATTCAACTCCCTGGGGAGCTGTTAATTAATATATTACAACAGAGGTGAAGAACACTAGAGAAGGTAATATAGAAGTGGCCACAGAAACCCGCCAATGACATAAGCCCTGTAGATGATTCTGAGACTTCTATATTACCTTCTCTAGAGTGTTCTTCATCTCTGTTGTAATATGTTAATTAACAGCACCCCAGGGAGTTGAATCCAGTGCTTGTCTAAAAAAAAATTGACAAACTCAAAATATTGTTGTTCCTCATTTAGTTTTTCTACTCGTCTAACTAATAAAAGGGAAAATTGACTATGTACTCAAAATACATTAATGCAGCTAATTATTTTGTACAATTTAACACGTTCGTGGCAGCCGTCAAATTTGTCTCTCATTCAGAACATGAAAGCATAGCCGTCAGTTCAAAAGACATTGGTAATGAAAATACGGCTATAGCCTATGTGAAACTGAAGTAATTATATTGGAGGAGGAGATATTGTGTTCCTATAAAAACAGTCGGCAACAAAAGCGTTCCAATATGTTGGTCCGGTAAGATTTACTTTGGTTCAATCGAAAGTGAAATATTCCAAAATATAAAAAAGTTATGACATGTGTCCATATGAGTGGATCCTATGAGAAAAAAGTGTCTGCAAACGTGTTGACATTCCTAACAATTATGCCTGTTATTATTTTATCTAACTCTAATCTAATTCTTGCATTAATATTTATTCTGTGTCTGCACTTTAGTAAAATTGCAAAGCAAATACATTATTGTCACAATTTTATTGTGACATAAATAAATGCAAATTAAATAATTTTAGATTTTCACTATTTTATTGTTATCCAATAATATTTCAAATACTAACATAATATTTTAAAGATTTAAGTATTCACGATGCAATATGCAATAGCCATGACTTCATACTTTTATGCACTTTATTTCAAATGTATCCAGTAAGTACTCGGAGATCCTAATTTATCCGTAACTTTGACACTTAAATAAACACCATAATTCATTTGAATACGTATTGAAATGTTGTTAAGTGTAAATAATACGAAAATTTAACACAACTGTATTGCAATAAAATGCATTAGCATTACAGAATCAAAAATCACATGCTTATGAAGTGATTATTAAAAGTTTTCACTTGTAAAACACCATTGTAAATTTAGTTAAATAAAGCTATTTGACTTACCCGTTCATTTTAACATCAGAAATACTTTGATAAATATAATAAACACACGTATAACGGACTGGATAAACAAAATAAATTAAAATAATCCTTTCTCTTCAGGTGTCCTGAAGAAAATGATCGAAATTATTGGAAGATCATATATGTAGCAATAATCAGTATAAATTTTTACCTGTAATTGTAATCTGTGTTCATCACATAATGATGTAGGTAAGTTAATATTATAACATTTTATTTGTCTTGTGTCATTTTCTAAAACAGGTAGGTAGGAAATATTTTATTATTAATATTTAAATTGTTTGTTAGACTTTGTGGTCAAACATTTTTATTATGTACTTACATATTAAATTTTCGGACTGTATTACATTGAAAGTGATCGTTTTTGAAGTTGAACACAGAAATATCACATTGAAATAAATAATTTATGAAGCTGAATGCAAAGATTATAATAATATCATAAATTCAAATTGTGAATCACAAATCACACTAGGTACGTGAATGAAAACGGAAATGTCATGAATCATATTTTATGGGTACACTGCATAAGCTGACTATGTCATAAAATCGGAATTTAGTTTTTTTTTTTCAGAAAAATAGAATTAGTTCATGCATCATATATTAAAAACCAACAGTTAGCAGGTATACGTACTTACATTTTTTAAATTTACTTTTGTTTGACAGGCGCCGTGGCGCAGTTGGTTAGATGGCCAACTGTGAAACTGGCATCGCTTGATCGATTTGAAAAAAAAAAATCTCAATTGGTCTGGGTGTTGTGGTGTATTTTTCATCACTTCTTTCCATATCCTCTCTTTCCTACTTACTGACAAGCTTCTAAAATAGAAGCTTAGCCGGTTATTCTGTCTGGTAATAGTCCGGCTTCTTCCGAATGAGTATTCTGTGGTTTCCTCTTTTACTAAGCAAATGCGAAGAAGTTTCGTAACGCGGCCGACTCGCCAGATCCTCACTCAATAGTTAGAGCAGTTAGGAGGAACAAATCTTTTGCAGTGAATATATGCCTTGTATATATAAGCAAAGCAAAAAAATAAGCAACTCCTCTTGATGTTAACAAAGTAAAACTACCGCTCACCCGGAATTCTGCTGAGGCATCTATTCTCAAAACTCAATTGCTGGCTGTTTTGGGCCCTAGTGAGGTGTCATGATTTGCAACCATAGAAAAGAATAAGTGCTTTGCTAGCCTTGGTCCAGACAGCCCTCATTACATTGACTGCAGTGTGATTATATGCATATACTATTTTTTATGCTGATTTAATCATATACTCATCTTTTGCCGTTTGACTGGCAATCTAATAAATTATATTATTTCAATAGATCTTAACACTTTTGAGCTCCGATCTGTGACTGTACTTAACGTAAATAAAGGAAATAGGGTGAAGAAATAAAACAAATGTTTGCAGGTATCGACTTCCTTATATTTGTACATTGTATTTGACATAAATCTTTGATAATATATCTTTATCTTAATTTTAATGAACATTTTGTCACATGTAATCGGTAGCTTACATTTACAAACTATAACTCATTTCATAATTACAAATTATTAATAGAACATAATTTATCATACTTCACCAAGTATTTAATTTAACAATGTTTTCCCTCCATACTGTTTGAAATTAAAATGGTTAACATTGAAACTGGAATATTAAGTTATCAAATCTGTAAATCATCGGATAAAGTGATTCTCTGTTCAAGTAATATGTGATTTTTCTGTGCATAATATCAGACAACAATATTTATTGAAAGCAGTGGTGATCACTCATAAATACAGGGACACTCACTTCTCCGTTTCTCATCATTATGAGATTTGGAGTTCCAATACAAATCTAATTTCCTGACAAATACCAACTGCTTCCTTAGAGTTGGTAGCGGAGAGCAGGCCCGGTGATAGGATTCTCGGGCCCCTGGGCAACGAGGTGTACAGGCCCCTCTTACCCCTTATTTGCACTATTTTCCGAGATTTATTTTACACAATTTACATATAAATACGCTGAGTAGCGCTGGTGCAGCAAGAAAAAAACCGCGGTAGTTTCAAAATTAAAAATATACAAAAGAGTTTCTGGGGTCAGGCTGGTTCTTTTTTTATTATTATAGTAGTTATGAGTGAAAAAAATTAATAAGTAAACAAAAAATAATTAAAAAACATGTTTTCTTGGTTTGGTCCCGGGCCCCTGGGCATTTACCTCCTCTGCCCCCCTCCCTATCGCTGGCCCTGGCTTGATAACTAAATTTATAACCTTTGAAAACTAAATTTTTAACCTATATTCAAATGTAGAAAGAATGCAATGAGAAAAATGTGAAAAGGAAAATTTTTGTGTTTTTTTTATTTTCTGAACTAAGTCCATAGTCAATAGATTAAGATTATAGTCAATTTTTATAATGTTTTCAATATTCCAATGAGATTTTTAAAAAATAAAACATGGAAATCATTGAAAAAATGCAATTCCTTAGCATTTTCTTTTCCCTAAAGTATAATTATTTTTGTATTTTAAAAATAAATGCAATAGGATTTCAACAGAACAGATGATTATTATTTTTTAAAGTGAGTTGAAAAGAGATATAAAAAATCTTTTAAAATTTACATTAATTTTGTTCGTACGTATCACAAAAATATAGTATGTGACGATTAATTGAACTATCCTTTTCTTTTATGTTTTTGTAGGTACTAGTCCTAGCAACTGTTTTATTGTCTAATAATTTTAGTTATACATTTTTTTATTTTTATCATAGGTATGAATTTTCATTGAAAAGATAAAGATTTTTCCACAAGATGCAAAATATTCACAGCTGTATGTATATTTTTTACTATTTGTTCTGACGGGTTTGAAATTCCCTGTCGCACTCGAGGGGCCCTGCCTTTAGGAATGTTCATTCTGATTTTTAGCATAAATTTTAGGCATATAAATAAGATTTTACCTCAGTGCATTTTGGTTGTATTTTAAATTCGTCTTGGGAATAACATTAGTTTTTTTTTCTGTCATAAGTTATTTATAAATTTCCTTACATGATAAATGACAAGTAATTATATATATATATATGTATGTATGTGTGTATGTGTGTTTGTGTATGTGTGTATGTATATGTATCAAAAGGTGTATATGAGTAAGTTTATATTTTATTAGTCTGTGCTTTCTATTAACTTGTAAACTATTAACAAGTATTAAAATGTAATTGCCTAGCTTGGAACGGGGTATGCACCCTTGTTAGCTGGGCAAAGTGAACATAAAATTGTATTTATTTATTTATTATATATACGGCCTAAGCCAATTACAACAGTTACGAGAAGAAACATAAATACAAGAAACTGAACAAAAAGAACATAAAACTATGTAGCAAAGACAAACAAGGGCGAAATAATAATGGTATACAATATATTCATAAAAACGAAAGACATAAGATTTCGAGCTAAACCATGCTAATCCAACTTCATCCCACACTGTTTAGTTGCAAGAGATCTACGAAAAGCCGGAAGATCTATCCCAAAGAATTCCAAGTCGTGTGATGAATTGACTAATCTAATATAATAATAAAATCAAAAGTTGCTCTTAGAAGATTGAATAAATAGCAGATTTTGACATCTGGTGACATGGTTGGGAACATGAAAAGAAATTAATTGCAACAGAGGCGGGACATCACTTATAGCATTAAGTATTTTGAAAATGCATATAAGGTCCATCTCAATTCTACGTCTCTCCAATGAAGACAGATTAAGAGATTGCTCTATTCAAATTTCAATCAACCCCTTTGTAATCCGAGCAACCATGCCACTTTTCTTATAAAATGTATAAATAAATCAATAATTAAATAAACACTTTACAAAAGCAAAGCAGATGACAATTTAAGTTCTTTAATAGACTTTCTTTATGATCACACCTGACGCTATGCAGAAAACTGAAGAAAAATTTGCAATACATTTACATTAATATGTGATGCATCTAGCAAGGGGATAATTTTATTTAGCCTTACCTTAAAAGGTATCACCTTTTGTCATTATTTTTTAAAACACGCAGTTTGGATTCATAGTGTATTCTAGAGAACAGAAAACAAAAAATATATTAACCTATGCTTTGGGGAGATGCACAAATAAATTAAGTTCAATTCAGTTGTCTCATGCAATCAATTTTGCCCAACTTGATGAGAAAATGCAAGCTATTGTTGTTTGACTTTTACAACAATAGTTTATGCAGCTGTAATGAATATTTTTTACTAACCAATTAAAAATGAATAATTAACGCATTTGTAATTCATTGGCTGTGAATAAAAATATGCTGAAATTAGGATATACAAAAAATAATAAATAAAACAAATAATAATTTTTAAACTTTTAATAATTTAAGAAAATAGTTTTCAAAACAATTTCAAACAATAAAAAATTCTAATATTCCAAACATGCAATAAATATTCAAAAGACATACAAAACGTAACACATTTGTAAATTTCAAATACAAAAAACATCTAAAAATTTTTACATATAAAACAATTGGAAGCAGTTTTTGAAAAATTAGAAATCAGCACTTGGTTGATTTTGACTGTAAAATAAATTAAATAATTAAAAACAAAATAAATAAAAAAAAACTGTTAATCTCTTAGATTTATGCCTGTTTTATACGGATTACAAAATTACACAAGAAATTGGTCATAACCTTTGTAAATGTCTAAAAAATATATATAAAAAAAGTCTTTACATTGCCCAAATTTAATATCAAAAAATAATTACGGGTTTAAAATAATTTCACAAATTTGCTTCCAATTACACTGGAGTAATTTTTAAAATCTTCTCCAGTAAAAAAAAAAAAATTAACAGTTAAAATTTTAATAGTTTCATACTTTTACAAAGCACTGTAGAAATAATTCAAAATAACTTTAATTAAATTTTACTATTTTAAAAACGGTACTCGCAAAACTAAATAAATGTATATATTCGCTTTGTGAGAAAAATTATTGTAAAGCATATATTATGTAAAGTTGAGTGGATATTAAGATACTCATAAAATTAAGTGACAAGAAAATGGCAAGATAGTTGTATTTTTAATAAAGCAGTCTTTGAATGAGTAAAAAAACGTATAAAAGAATAAATTATTGTTTGTCACTTTTTCACTGAGAATTTATTGCTGCTCTAGTGAAACAATAGCGCAACTGCAAATTAACAACTTTTAAAAATAGTTTTAGTTTGGTTTTTGCGACGCAATAAGCCAAGAGGCCCAGTGATGAAGTTCAGTTGTTTTTTTAAAAAAAAATATATTTGTTAAAAAACATTAAAAAATACTTTCATGTATCAGCACTATGATTTTCTAATTAATTATTAAAATTCAGAATAATAAAATCGAGTGGAGATAAGACGAGAATGTTATAGTGGTTGGCGCGTTCGCCTACTATTCTTGAGATCCTGGGTTCGATTCCCGGCAGGGTGAATGTGAAATATTTATCTCAAGGGCTGTTTATACTGCAATATTTCGTTGCTCTGGACTGTCATCTGAAGCGTAAGACTGATCACCTCTTCTTCGTGTAACAGATGATCGAAATATACCAAATGGACCACTGAGTGTGAAAAGGTAAATGATGATGGTATAAATATATATGTATAATGTCCGCCTTGTGGTCGTGCGGTTAGTGCATTCGCCTACCATGCTTTCTGACAAGGCTAATATATGAATGATGATACTAGTGATGAATTAAGGTTTTAATTTAAATTCAGCTTAAAAATTTAAGCTCAAATAGATTGGAATAAATTGCCAAGCCTAGTTGTCCATTCCATTTAGGCCAACCAGTTTAAAAACCGTTTGGATGCTTTTTTGAAGGAAAAAGAATGCAGACAAAAAGCGGTACACGAGATATAGGCGCATCAGCGAAGGTTGCATGCTTATGACGAAAAATTATAATAAATCCTGAGGATAATATTTAAATTAAAAATAATACTGTGAAGCTGAGATTCTTAATCCATTATGAATATTTTAATTTTTATTATTGGCAAGCAGCCTTTGCTGGTCTTCGTATTCTCTTTGGGCCCGTGAAATATATTTTAATGAATTATTAAATAATAAATAAAATATTATTCAGTAATCTAGAAGACGGGAATTTGCTCCAAAACAATTAAGCCAGCTAGCTGCCAAACTAAAAAAAACTTTTCTGTGTAATACCGACTACCAACCTAGGCAGGAAAAAATAGAGACATAGTTAGGGATACCAGTAATTAAGAAATATACTTATCGCTTTTTAATTTATATTATCTAAATTAAAGAGCGTTAAGGGCTATTCTAGTAACGAAAGAACCCTTTCAATACCCATTCATTGCTCTGTTTTTTTTGCCTCCTCTTTCACAGTGGTAGCTGCTCGATTGTGGAATAATCTACCCACTAATGTAAAAGGTTTCTTTATTTACATTCATTTCACGCATATTCTGAAAAAAACGGCATTTTAAAATGGCTGAATCGTATGATTTCCTAACTTTTTATCAGACTGCATTGAGGTACAATTAGATAATGAATACTGCAGACCAAATAAACTCAATTCCATAAGCGCAAAAGAGACAATCAAAATAGTGTAAGGAACTTGCCCAAGTGGAAAAGAGATATCACGTATTTGCCAATTGTTAAAGTAAAAATATTCACATTCTACGATAACTAATCCGGGGCCCCGATTACAATGCGAAGTCAACATTTATCTTCAATTCTATCTACAAAGTAAAATTAAGTTTTCTGTATGAAATGCAGAATACGCATACAATTTTTTCTTCTAAATATGTTCAGAATTAGGTGACCGACAAAGATACTTTAAATGTTCATGCAAATATACACATTTTCGTACACAAATATCGGTTTTTCTATATAGACAGTCGAAGATAACTCTGTTAACTTCCCATTGTCATCGGGGCCCAGGAGGCCTTAGTCCACCTCTAACATTACTATATTAATCATGCGAAACTTTGCATTAAACATTTAATCTTTAATATCATTAGCTGTACTTTGAATAAACTGTAACAGTCTTAGAGATAAGTAAAATAATGTAAGAAGAGTATGACTGATCATCTTACCTTCATATTAAAAATAATAAACGGTTTTAATTTCAGAGTAACAAGGCTGTTGAGACGGCATTTTGATCTATCGCATAGAACAAAACGGTCGCAAATTTTTGGTTTGGTTTCACAACAAACACGCAAAGGGCGGTTTCGGTTGGTGCACGCGATTCTCGACCTACGGCCTATTGTTTCGCTGTGAACTGTAGCTAACTTCGTGATTGATAAACCTAGAATGATTTTTGTCCATTTGGACTGCTCTACAGCTGTGGCGCCTTATTACTGTGAAGTTTTAATGTACAATTAGTTGACTGGTTTAACCAAAGAAAATCAAGAGACCCCTACAAAATAGAGGCATAGATTTATGTTTCATTATTTAACTTACTTTATGGTTCCGTAGTGAAAAATGTGATGCATGTGATGATGGTTATGAATTAGAATAAAAATATATATCAGTTACAGTAAAAGCCCCTTTTTACGTTTTTCAAGGGAGCAAGAAAAAAAGTGTAAAACTGCGGAAAACGGAAAAGTGAGGAAATGAAAAATGTTTGGAAAAAATAGGAATTACAGTAAAACCTATTTTTTGACAATTTTTAATGATTTCACTAAAAATATATTTTTATTTTGTATTTTTTCAAACAATACTATGTAATCTGTTTTTTATTTGATTTAAAAAGAGCTAAGTTAAATTTATTTTATGTGTAAATAAAAAAAACAAAAATAAAATTTTTAATTTGTATAAAATAACGTACAATATTGTTTCCCCCAAATGTCGGGAAATTTTATTTATACGGTCTCACTTTTTTCCTATGGCATCACTAAAAACAGCTGTCATATGGATCGCTGCAAAATTGTTTCACACTTTTAAGACAACTTTTTAAACCATCTTTTTTATAAGTTTAAATATTTCTATTGTTATGTTTTAAACATCGCATTGTACAAGGAAATATGTCATTTTTGTTCAAATGAAAACTAAAACTAACCTTAAAGTAAGACACTTAAACTAAAAGGTCAATTACACTGCACCTGCTTTGAATTAAGGTTAAGACAATAATTTATCCTTCATTAGTTGTTTACCTGTTTTTATTCTTCATTCGCATGGCACACGCGATGGTGTTCGGACCGCGGCACCATTATTACGACGTAATTTTGGCTTTTTTGACATATGTAAAAGCGGGGTGATAAAAATGTAAGAAACATTATTTGGGGGGTATATTTGTATGAGAATGTATGAAGAAAAATGGGTCCTGAATATTTCGGTGTAAAACGTGGGAAAACGTAAAAACGAGGTTTTACTGTATATTTTTTCTAAGGAAACGATACGCAAATTTGATAAATGAGGACATGTTTCGAATAAAGACGCAAAATTTACATAATTTATTTTTCAAAATGCAATTATGAATAAAAAATCAGTTTTTTAAGATCATCGCTTCCGTAATCACCACTGTGATCTTCTGGGCTGTTGTGATGAAAAAAAAAACCTATTGTGGATGGAAATCAAATGTGTGCTTTGAGAATGTAAAGGAAGACATATTTTATTTTAATGTGCTAGTTTTTACTAAATAAACAGTCGTTTATCGTATACGTGTCTATTCCAAGCATTTCCTCATTTTTGGCAATCGTAAAATATACATATAATAATTTTTACAAGAGATAAAACAGCTTTTTAAATTCCTTCGTACAAGTCGATTAACATATTCTAAGAACCACAAAATATATGTATTATTATTCGATCTAACACACAAATATATAAGATTTTTCTTAAGACAATAATCAATACTGAATATTTTAATTATTAACTACTTAATCTAGTTTAGACATATGTATATATAATATTATATGAGACTCAGAAAGAGATTTAGTCGACTTTGTGGAATTAAGAGAATACTACACCAACAAAAGAAAAATGAATAAATAATGAGGAATTTTAGTACGAAAAAACAGTGCGAATATTCAATTCGCCTTCGGGAATAACAGTGACACAACTCAAAAGCACATCGGACACACATGCCAGCACTATTAGTGAACTAACGTTAATTCGCAAAAAGCAAAAACAAGGCTCAACCCAAAGTTCACTCTGTGCCATCTAGTTTTATTCGTAAATGTTTTCAGAAATAACAATGGCATAATCATAATTGAACGTAGTTATAGAGAAAGCAGCCAGCCATAGAAAAGTGAAACTGAGATAATAGCCATTTTGTGAAAAGAGTGAATTATAAAATCTACACAATAGTTTGAATGTTTTTGACTTTAACAAATGATAAACAATGAATACATAAGTTTTTTTTTATATATTACAAACAAGAATCTTATTGTGTATTTGACCAGTTTAAAAGATTTTAAAAGTACCATAAGATTTTTCTAGTTTTGTGGGTGTTTTCTGCAAATTGAGAAATGCCGTTTTTGTGATCGACACCTTTTTCCGGAGGTGATTAATACAGTTTTTTATATGAAAGCGGTCTGGCTGTTTTTAGCAGAACATAGAATCGACCTTACTGCACCCGATAACATCAATATCTCATTTTTCCGAAATTGTGCACGGCTGCTTTCTGCATAACTACGTTCAATTGTGCCACTATTATTTCTTGAATTTAAGTAAAAATGTAAGTAAGAAGAATATAGTTCTGTGTGAAATAGAACCCCGGACGACTGCTTTAGACTCGATGGCTGCTCGGGGCTGTTTCAGCTCCCTACCCTATTCCGATCTCGTTGACGCTACATACGAACAAACATACTGCGACTCTTGCGCTAACTACTTTGAGTTGTACATAATAGTCATTGTTATTCAAATTGGGAGTGCGAAATGTTTATGGTAAACGTGAAAAAAGTTTTAAAACAAATTAATCTCAATTCCACGAAAGTTTGAATTTTGAATTAACATATTAGGTTTCTGAAACCTAAATAAACCGTTTCTAAAAATTAACTTCACTGAATCATTTCGTATAGTAAGTGTCATACACTTTTTGAGTAACTTTGACCACGTCTTCTAATACTTGAAAATATTTAGTAAGTGTACTAACAATGGCAGTATTCAGCTTTGAGGAAACATAGTGATTAATACAAGCATTGGTTTTTAAATGGAAGACACTCAAAATAATGAGCTTAAAAAATATTAATATAGATTCCTACACGCTCATTTAGTGCAGACTTATTTAAAATGGGATTCGATTGCGTAGATCGTATTTCCTAAATAACAAGAATGATCTGCGTAGAAATCAAAAGCAAAGGCCGGAAATGTCTCTATTTTATTGACCCTCTACGTCCCATTCGGGCAACCTTCGGCCCGCGGGCCTTCCGTGTAACTTTCCCGGCATCTTCAAGTCTGATAGCCGGATTGTGGTCCCGTGGTAGTGTCACAGGCTTCGAATCAGAAGGTCCGAGATTCGAACCCCGCCCTACCACAATTTGCTTCTTGTGAGAATGCAAATAATATATATTTTTTTTTAATGAGAGATGAAATCGAATCCATCAATTTGAATAAACCTGCGTACTACAATATAACCGCAATACATTTGCGTAAAATTCTGTTTTCGAAACAGTTTCTTTAGCACTCGTAACTAATCTTATTTATCACTTTTTTATTAAACTAGCACCCGCCGATTTGCGAGTTTTTTGATACGTTCTTTGAGTTTTTAAATGTTCATTTTACGCGGCTTGTAACTTGCGACAGTTGCACAGCCATTTTATTATGCGCGCGTTTCGCTCGACGATGCTCGGCGGTTCGCACGATCGGTACAGGCGCGGATCCTTCTGACCCATTCCCTGGACCGTGTAATCGCCGTTGTTTGCGATGAGGTTCGAGTCCGCGATGCTGATTTCCGAAAAGACCGGGCTGTCGCTCGACTCCGCCACTTCGCTGTCCGGTAGGTAGACCTTTGGACTGCCGTTGGCGTTCAGGTTGACGGCTTGCAAGTCGTGATTGGGAGACGATTTCTTCACGTTGTTCTGTAGGTCGGTCTTGCCCTTGGATCGCGATGGTTTCTTAAGCGAGTTGAGGATGATTTGTTGGTAGGACTCGTCGTTGAGGCCGAATTGATCGAAGAACTTGTCAAGTTGAGATCGAGTTATCCGATCGGGTGACTCGTTGTCCGTACTGGATGGGGGCGTCGTGGAGAGTGGTTTGTCCATTATCGGGAGGATTCCTTTGCCTTCTCCACGGTAATACCTACAAAATTATAAAGTAATGTTAAACACATAAAAAAGAACACAGTTTATTTACTAGATGGCATTTTGTTTTCCATTCTTCTAAATCAAAAAGGACAGTAAAGTAAACACATATTTTATACTTTAAACCTTTTTTGTGAGTTTTAATAGCATGATTTGGCGTACTTGATAGCTCATTTAATGTAATTGGTTACTCGTTCAATTTACTTTCAGGCTTATGTAATGTATTATGAAGCTACTTGGAAACCTTTGTAATAATTTTTTAAATACATAAAAAATTGTGTTCTTATGATTCACCAAAATATTAAAAATAAAAGTTACGGGTAGCTCATTAAATTTAATGTATTTAGTAGCTCGTGGAATATACCTGTCGGAGATGTCTGACTTAGAGCGGATGACGGGGCGACGCTGCTTGTAGCGCAGGCAGCGCTGGCGCCGGAAGTTGCCCAGGCCGGGGGGACTTGCCCCCGGATCCTCCGCTGCGCCCCCCGCCTCCTCCGCTGGATGGCTGTATCGAGCGGGGGCCATTTGCTACGGACAAACAAGTTACTAAATAAGAACTGATTGACATAAGAACATTAGAGACGTATTTCCAGGGACTATGAAACACAGCGAAACACCAAAATTACATCACCACAATATGCGTTTTCCCACAATGCGTTTTGCAAACACTTATTGCCGCCATTTTCATGTTTCTGACAACTTAAGAATTTGAAATTAGTCTCTAATCATTAAACCAACTTGTTGGTTGAAAGAAATTGCAATCCCCACTAAAAACGAACAGCTTAAGAGTCTGAAGTTAGTCTCTAGTCTCTATCATTATAAAGACTTATTGGTAAGATAAATCAATAGACAAAATTATTGCCACCATTTAAGTGTTTTTGGTTGTGATTTTACAAACAGTTTATTGTATTTTAGGAACATTTATAGCCGGCATTTTCGTGTTTTAGTTGTAATTTTAAGATGGTTTATTATTTATGAATACGAAATTAAAAAAGGAAATAGAAAGTATTTTTAAAAATCGTAAAAATATTCCTTATTATTAAAAGACAACAAAATATATCATAGAAAAAAAGAGTTAATATCTTATTTGGAATTTATTAACGGTTGTGTACCTGGTTGTAAGCAGAGGTAGGACGATGTGGTGTCATATGCCTGCTCTCCCTGGACCCTGAATCTCTCCTGCTAGAAGTTAACAAAACATAAATTTCAAATCATCCAAGCAATTAATTCAATCAGATTGACAGATATTCCAACAGGGACGGAGAACCCCTATGAATAGGGAATATGGCACATTAATTGTTATCGACTGATTGGATCACTTAACACATTCATAATTCTCCTCACGTTTGAACATCTGCAGTTCTTCAATTTTGCTATCGGTTGATTTATATGAAGTAAAATGGTTAATCTTATAAGGTAAGCTCGCTTTCTTTTATCAATTTCCCCCATCCCAAATTGAGACCTCCGAATTAAAGTAAAAATAAAATAGTCTATGATAATGTTTTAAACTACAGCCAACACTCTACCAGATATTCCCACCTGTTTTAAAACGGAAATATTAAAAAGTACTACAAACATTGCTACGACAAATGATATGTTTAGTATAAACAACATTTATCAATATTATTCCTGGCCGATTACCTTTCTTTCCCATCTTTACCTTGACCCATCCTTATGGTACCTACCTTACATCAAGATAGAAGAAATGCAGAAATAGAACATTTGGATTTGGAACAAAACAAAACAACATTTTTGACAAGACAAAAGATTGCATAAAAATTCTCGGATTTGTCGCGTGTCGTAAAAGTTATCATAAATCATTGCATAAGTCATAGTGAATTTCATCATCCAGTGCCCAAAATTTATGAATATCCTTATCGTATCAAAGATAGGTCCATTTCCATGTTCCTTTCCTTTCTTCAAATAATCCCAACTTTTACAAAACAGGACAGGTAAAATTCTATATTCTGACTCGTAGGTTGAGACACAATGAAGTACAAATTATGGCCTTAATTCTCCAACGACCCGACCCATCTTTGTCGTATTGTTAACTCGAGACAAGATCTAGACATTTTTTTGTTTAAATTAACAACGAATTAAACATTCCCTTATGTTTGTCAATGCTTTTATTCTTCTTTTTTAAGGTTTTTACTGTTCTTATATTGTAATATTAATACCCTATGAATTGTAAAAATGGACAATGTTCGTAAATAAATCAATATACTTTCAAACCGATTTCTTGCTGATGATTCGACCGACAGCAATGTGGTGCACCTTTAAATTACTTGAATCTATATCGAAAGCCTGTTACGGCAGGCACTGAGAATCTAGGAATGAGTGACTTACGGGTAGAAACCTTCGGAGCCATAGGAGCCATAACCCGGGGGATGCCCATCCTGGAACTGCAGAGGGGGGATGCTGGCCTGGAAGTGGATTCCCACCAGGGTCTGGCTCCGACCTTCCTCTATACCAGTCGCCACTCTTGTTACCTGGAATTTAAAAAAAATTATAATGTATTGAAATCTGTAGTTTAGCTGTGTCCAAACTGATGCAGTTCAATGTGTAAAATAGAACCTCAGAACCTTAGAGTAGTTTTCTCGACTCGGGGTAAAAATCCTGAAAATGGAAATCAAGTGGAATAAGTGTGCCTAATAGTTTAATGGTCGGGGCCAACCATACTTGAGGTTCTGTATTTTATCCCGGCAAGGTCAACATTAAATATTTGCTTAACCGGTCAAATATAAAATTAGCACAACACAAAATGTAACGAAAGAACAGAGTATTTTGTGCACTGACTTTAGTATTTTTTGCTATTGTAATTTTCACGTAAAAACCAAAGAATAATAATTAAAATTTTGTGCTTTCTAGGTAAAAACTAGTGAAACAAAGGCTGCAAGAAAACTATATTTTTTTCACATACAGGCCGTTTAAATGCCGACAATAAAAAAGATATGACAATATTGTGAACAGATTCGACCACGCAGGACAGTATTTCCGAGTATGCTTTGACCACTTTTACAACACGAGGTTGATTTTGCAGCATTTTCATACTGCAAAATCACTTTATCGTGTCTCTCGTTGTATTGCGGCCATTTGTCTTACAATGCTCGGCTCAAATGCATAAATTTCATTCACCAATGATCGCCTGTGATTATTTCACTTTTAACAGTTCATAGTGCACTACGCCAAGCTGGTCCCACCAAATACAGAGAATGACCGTAGAGCCGTGAATATTCGGTTTGGCCGTCGATGTTAAATCAGGTACGGGAAATCCCCATGATTGTCAAATATAGTTGTAAGGAGCAATTGCCTATAAATGTTTTTATAAACATTTTTGTATATGTATTGATTACACAGCACTTTTTTTCAACACAGTAAGGGAGGGGTTAGTGGTTAACAAATACAGTAAAACCTCATTTTTACATTCCTCAATTTTACATTTTTCTACTTTTTACGCTGAAATGTTTAGGTTCCATTTTTTTCCATACATTATCATTCAAATATCCCCCTAATTAACGTTTTTCATCCCTGGCTTTACGTTGAAATTTTTTCAAAACTCATTCGATCTGTCAACTGTATGCATTTTATGCAAATTCAAAATTTTATTTTCGTGTTTTTTAAGGTTAAAAAGATCAAACAAAAAAGATCAAATAAAATAAAAAATTATTGAAAAAATACAAAATATTTTTAAGGAAATCATAGGTAAATATGAATAATTTACAATTATGACCGTTTTTACAATTTTTCTGCAGTTTTTCATTTCCTCACTTTAGCATTTACCTCAGTTTAACACTTTCTTGTGCTGCTCCCTTGAAAAATGCAAAACAGGGGTATTACTGCGTATGTAAACTATAAAGCACAGTGATAAGTGTTTACCGTTGTCCCCTGCAGGCCCCGGGGAGTAGCGAAGTTGGCGCAGATCTGCAGCGTGGCGTTCAGGTTGAGGTGTGGCGGTGGCTCGGCCGACGTGCTGGCCCCGTCCTGGAACTGGGGGGGCGCGCTCACGCGGAACTCCAGCCCGTCCGCCGAGTACCCGTCGTAGTAAGACGAGTACCTGAGGAGAGGAGGAGAAGGATACATCAGATGGGGGCCCGAGACGGAAGCTTAACCGAGCATTTAGTTGCGAAGCCAAGGAACTCAATCAATGTAATAATACAGTGAAACCCCAAAATTACGTCTCCTCAACTTGCATTTTCTTTACGCATAATATTAAGAAGATATTGCTTTTAGCAATAAGTCCACCAAAGTACTTATTTTTTGTACTTAAAGTTTTAAATAAATCCCATGGAATTTTGTATTTTTTAGAACACTTAAAACCCAGTTTTACATTGTGGAATAATTGGATGGGCATGTGCAAATGACACATTGATCAAACAAATAATAATTGCACAAAAAGCTTTAATAAAAATTATCTTAAGAGTCCCAATCAGAACTAGCTTCCTTGGTATATTTGAAAATCTTAATGTAAAATCTATGCCTCTAGTCTCCATCCCAATCATTATACCGTGTTGGTAAGTTGAATCAATACACAAGACCTAGAAATCATCAGACAGTTTATCATTAGTGTTTTACAGACAATTGTTGCTGCCATTTTTGTGTTTTTCTTAGCTGTAATTTTAGCAATTCAAATAATTGTAAATATTTGTAACAAATATTAATATACACATGTAATATTAACTAACATAGTAAGTAAACAAATGTAAAAAATAAAACAATGAATTAATGTACTGATGTACCTATGGGAACGGGAGTGCTGGGTGGAGGATCCGCTGTCTCTCCGCTGCTGTGGGGCGGGGGGCGCTCTCAAGGAAGGGGGCCCGCCTGAGCAGTGTCCACTGGAAGCCCCGGAATCGCGAGCGTAGCTAGAGCCCGATCTGTAAACGTTAAAAAAAGGTGCTAGATCAAAAACACTGGACTAGCTCATTAAAAGGAAACTAAGTATTATTAATATTTAACATGTTCGCAGACACTTTTTTCTCATGGGAGGACACATATCATAACTCATTTTTTGGAATATTCCACTTCGTATTGAACCGTAGTAAATGGTTTGAAGTAAACCTTATTGAATAACATACTGGGACACTTTCATTCCGGCTTTTTATCTTTTTCGATGGCGCTACACCCCATATTGAGCCATGGCCTCCTTTAGCTTTTGCCTCCAACCACGCATGTCCTCAGCTGCCATTTTCCAATTCGCAACTTGTGCTGGACTCATTCGTCTTTAGAATCGTATGCAACTTCCGTAATTCGACGAGTGACAGCATTCTTGAACCATCCATACGAATGCAGTCGATTGAAAACCAATCGACTTTATCTCGAGCGCCCCAAAGCACTCGACATTGACAATCGAATGTGACATCGTAACTTTATTTGTTTTTTTTTTCCATACATATATTATTTACATAGAAATATAATTACAAAAATACACTAGAAAAATACATCTTAAAATTAAGCTATAACATGAATTGGAAAAAATGCCCACAAAGGCTACAGCGCCTCAGCGTGGGCCATTCCTTTTTATAGCACATATATATGGTATGACATGAAAAGAAACAAAAAGAAAAGAAAAATAAAAGAAAAACCAAATTAACAAATGCTAAAATTATAAAAATATGATTTATTTGCAGAATGCATTTATTTTTAATTTCAATTACAATTCTATTTTTTTTTTTTAATGTTTGAATGACGAGTAGGTATTTTTGTTGTATTTAACTTAAAATTTACAACACTAATCAATGTTATGATGATGGCGTATCAACAAATGTGCAACAAATATAACTGTACTTAATTTTAATTAATCATCAAATGAAGTTTTACCAGAAACACGATTTTAGAATTATTTTTTCGCGCGTCAATGTCAAAACACGCATTTGAGATACAAATTATACAATCGGTATGTGTTTAAAATTCATTAAATGAATATGAAATATATCTAATAACATGTAGATGTGTGTTATGTCAAAAGCAAATAATAATTATCAATGTTGCAATGTCTCAATGAAACATTTTCTTTTATTTTTTTCATAATATTCCATACACAAAATATTCAACGGAAGAAATCTGACAAGAAACAATAAAGGTTTACGTGTGGTAGGACAGTCATAGATAAATACGGATTTGTTAGTGTTGCCACTTTCTCGTTTGTCTTTGTAATTAAATTGTAGGAGGGTTTTCAAGAATAGCATTATGACAAAGCAATCGAGATGCCCAATCGTCTATTGTCGACGGGGGTGACAAAATGCCACATCTTTCCAGCATAAGGTTCCTGTGTCTCATTTTACGTCATCCTCTCATCTCAGCCTAGGTCTGTCTACCAATTCTTCTATAACCCCTTATATCTGGTATTGTAAACGCATTTATAATGCGCATTTACGCACTAAATACGCGCTATAAATGCGTTCATAATACCAGTCCTGGATCCAGTCATGATTCTCTTATGCTGCTTTTTATAGGGATACAATATCTCCTACCATATAACTATTTCAGTTTCACATATTACCTCTTCTGGACTGGGGGCTATAGCAGTCATTTCCTAAATGAGAGACATGATTTTGACAGCTATAACCGGCATAACCTTGAACGTGTTAAAGCATTAATGAAGCACTTAAATATAATAAAATAAATATTAAACAACTCTGTTTTTAACCAATGTTTTTTTTATTTTTCTAACAACGGTTTCAAATCTATACAAGCTCCCGTATGTAATCCATGTTTGTGTGTCGAGTTCTCCGTCATTGTTCCTTAATATATGTATTTCAATAAATAAATACACAAGAATTGTAAAAATCCCAATTTCTTTTATTTACATGACCATATTGGTTACAAACACGAATATACCAACTTAAAGATAGCGACAACTTTATTAAGGAATTCTTTACCTGTTATAGTAATAGGTATCATCAAACGTCTGAGCACTGGGATCGCTGTTGTGACAAGATATGGAACGCCGAGAATGGCCGTCACTTGTCTTACTTGAAAACACAGATGATCGATTTGATCGCCCACTGAAAAGACAGATAGAATCAGCTATACCGTTTATCTAAGATCTTTCAATCTTCTACCGAAAGAATTACAAAATGTTAAATCACTGATACCATTTAAAGTAGGTTTGAGGTCTTGGATTAGCATGGAAGGAATAGATAAGACACCTTTTTAAAAAAAAAAATATTAAAATTTATAACGAAATACTGCAAATAAATCCTGTATTTTGTTCTATCAGCATATGTTAATCTTGTTTGTTTTTTTTTCTTTCTTCATAGTTATGTCATACCATATTTTTATGCTATAAACTTTTGAATCATTAAAAAAGGAATGGCCCACGCTTAGACGCTGAAGTCTTTGTGGGCATTTTTTCCAAATTATGTTATAGCTTAATTTTAAGATGTATTTTTTAAAGTGTATTCTTGTAATTAAAATTCTATGTAAATATATGTATGGGAAAAAAAACAAATAAACAAAAAAATATATATATACATACCAGACAGAATACATATAAACAGTTGGTAGATAAAAAGGGGATAATGACGTTGATTTGTTTGACACAAATATCATTTACCACGGATCAAATTTGATTTTGATTTCTTTGCTAGTAACTCCTGACATCACTGCACTCCTGTCTGATGGCAAAACGATGCATCTATAGTTGCATCGTTTTGCCGTAATACGGCTCAAGATATTCTACTCTCTGAGATCTGTCATATGGTGACTAAGATTATTTTTTATAAAGCTTCCTAGCCAATTGGCAACATGGATTGACTATGGAAAAGTTCTGATTTGATTGCCATAAAACATTTTAAAAGCGATTATCTCAGTTTGACCTTTTTTGAGATTCATCGTTTTGCCATTAGACAGGAGTGCAACCTGTGTAGATGTATTGTGACAGGTTAATTAATTCTCGGTCAAATTCTTTGCAGAGCCGGGCTACAGAATGGAGGACGAGTGCTTCCATTTTTATTGCTAAATCTCCTTCTCTAAGCCCGAGTCCTTAAAGTATCGGGCTATTAGGTAGGGGGCGAGTGCTCTCGCATCCTCAGGTTTAACCAGTGGTCCACGGAAGATGCGGCTTCATTTGCGATATAAAGCATTATATTCTCATAACATGTGTAAAGGTGTTCAATCGTCCGCACTGCAGAACCTACATCTAGAAGTTTCAGAGAAATTCATTCTAGTAAAGTTTTTGTTCAATCTGCAGTTGTAGTTAACCCCTTCAGTAGTTCCCGACCTCAGTTCATTACGAGAAGTACATTTGGGCAACCAATTTGGGTGTTGGATTGTTTATTTATTTATTAATTTACACGCCCTACGGGCTTTTACATATATTAGAAATTACATTCAAGTGCAGCATTGAAACATAAGTATGTAAATTTAGTTAAAATGAAAGATAACTAGAAAAGCTAAAAGATACAATAATAAGTAAAAATCAGGAAATGTACCAACATAGGTATAGGGTACATAGAAAAATATTTAATAAATTTACATATGAAAACATACACACATACATATAAGTTTATACATTATTAAAGAGATACATAAGAAAAAAAAAGTAAATAAAGAACAATATTAAGAAATTTTATACAAATTAATGTATAACCTTTTGAATACTTAACCTATATTTATATAAAGACAGACGAAATATATCCACTTCACCGTACTCATTACCTAGCCGGTGTAGTCTAGGTTTTGGTGAATTGTAATAATAATTGTGACTGCCAGGAGATTGTGTACAATGTGTAGTCTATCATTTTTTTTAAGTCTTTAACATTATTTTATTGTAAAATTACTCGATTTTATGGAAAGACAGAATAAGGAGTGAGAAAATAAGACATCGTACAAAGGTGGTTACCGATATCACAGAAAGAGCGGGCAGACAAAAATGGCAGTGGGCAAGTCTTGTGGCGAGAAACGAAGTGGATAGGTTGACCTCTAGAATACTGAATCGGAGACCCTACAAAAATAGAAGGGAGATGGGGTGACCAGAGGAGATGGCCTGATGATATCTTTGAACTCGTGGGACAAGGGAGGAAACAGAGTGCCGAGGGCGGAGAGACGTGGATAAACTTAGAAGAGTAGAGGTAAATGGGCTGATAAGAAGGAAATTCTATTCCCTATGTTAATAATTACGGTTCAACCAGGACACAACATTATAAGTTCATGAAAATGTAAACTGTACATGAATTTGAAGACAATAAATAAATATAATCTGGCAGGAATATAATACTAATGTTTACCTTGTTGTGGCTTTGGAGTAGGAGCTAAGAGCCTCACTAGACCTCATCGCAGGATCCAGGCGAGGTATGGAAGCATCACACACCACACCCAGGTAGTTAGCCCCACCACTTGCACCCGATAGTCTTCTACAAAAAAAAATGAGTACTTGTACATTATGAATGACCTAAGGCATAAATCTTTTATTTAAAGAGTAATTTATAAATAAGTACACAAACTTCTAACATAGAATTACATAACAATTTAACCATATTACACACCTTTCTTCTTCGGTGTAGTGCTCTGCTTGCTTGTGTAAGTCCGGCAAAGACTTGTGGCTGTTGATGTTCATAGCGTAGCTGTTATCAGGAGCGGCCTTCATCGTATGCGAGTGGGAATTAGACCGAACATATCGATAGTTCGACCGCTCGGTTATAGCATACTCCGCAGGTGGACTAATGGTGCTAAAATCCTCAATTAAATCAGTATCATCGTAGTACTCAGACTTCTCTAAAATTCCATAATCAGATCCTTCGTAGGCGTCGACAACTGATAGAATTTGTCGGGCGTCAATCTTTTCCGGGCTCGAAAACGGGCTCCCGATTGAAAAGCTGTTTGAAAACACATTCGCAGGATCCGATCGCGACGGTTTTGGGACGACAAACGAGTCGGGAAAGAATATGCGGTTGTCTCCGGAACTGGATGGCCGATTGAGGCTCTTGCTCGAGAAGGGGACCGGGTTAGAGGTTCTGGAGTGTTCCGGGTCCGACTTGACCTGGCCCTTGGATCCCGAGGTCCCCGATGATGAGTTTCCGGAGAAGGTGCCCGAGTTGTAGTGGGAGCGAGTGGCGGAGGACGGGTGGGAAGGTATCTCCCACTCGCAGCAGTCGCGAGGAACGCGCTTTTCCGTGTAGTAGGAACCTTGGCCTAGAAAGCACAAATTATTTACATTAAAACAGGGAGATAAGCCGTAGTAAGGGAAAAGTGCTGCAATAGTTTGGATATGTGGAGAGAACTATTTTCACATTCTGAATCTGTTGTGGCTTCCTATATGGTAGTGCTGGTTGAATAGCTTTATTTTTGTTTAACTTTTCTTCCATTTTATAACATTAATAACACTCTACCGCACCCTATGGAGCAGTCGGTGCGGAAAAGGAAATTATGGTGATGATTATGTTAATGGTGCCTTTTGCCTGAAATATTGGAGTGTTTTTGTTTTGTATTGATTAAAATATAACAATATTTATAATTATTCAAAAATTTTCTTACTATTTCTAGATTCGTGCGTGGAATCGTTGGGTGACTGCATGCTGGTGGAACCGAGTAATCTACGCAGTTGGTTCTGCAACGGCTCCCCGCCTCCACGTCTATGACGTCCTGATAATGTTGCGTCTGTGAAAAAAAACCAATTAGATCCCTTCAAAAAAACAATGAAAATCTTTATCAACCATATTTTAAATTCTTAGAATTTGGTTCTGTGGTAGTGTTGCAGTCTTTAGATCAGAAATGAAACTTGGTTTCCATTTATTTAAATAATCAAAAAATGGTCTCACCATCAAAAAAATAAAATAAAATGTTTAAAAAAAGTGGCTAGTGTTACGAACTCACGGATCAGAGGTCCAGGGTTCGAACCTCACTCCACCGCAACCTGATTCCCATTTTCTAATAGTGATTTATTTACAGCTCATTGAAAATTGCTCCGAAAATTTAAATATTCGGGTAAATCAAATATTTATTTTTTTTTCATTAAAAAAGGAAAAGAAAATATTGATTAAATAAACAAATTTAAATTGACAAAATATTGGTAGCTAACCTAAGTTGTGACCGTTTTTTATTTATTTAAAATGAGTACCAAAAATAAGACAAAATGTTAAAGGTCATTCGAAATATTTTTTTCTGGTCTAAAAGATATTGTGTTCACTTTTACATTATGCATATTATTTTATTTGATTACAAGCATTATTAATATAACAAATTTGATCGAATAAATCATTATTGAATTGACTCAAAGTTACAAATAATATAAATAGGAATCTAAGAAGAAATAAATAGAAAAGCCAGTCAAGCGAAAAAAATAGGCAGAATGTTGAAAATAACAGTGTGTAAAGAGGCCACTTAAACCATCCAATGACTGGTCACAATCATGGATGTAAGATTACGTAATTTTACCAAAAGGCGCGGTAAAATACCGTAATTTACGGTATTTTACGGTAATTTTCGGTAAAAAACGAATATGACGTACTAATTTTTATTGTTTGAGGATATAACAAATACGAGTAGCTTTGTTTTACGACACGTTTTATGACAGTGAAAACCTGGTTTAGATCCGTCGTGTGGTTGTCGAGATTTATTATAAATATGGGACGTTCAAGGTCATTCGGTATGTACTTTTTTCACTTCTTTTTTACAAAAAGATTATTATTTTTGAAACTAACCAGGATCGGTGGACATAGGGCCTTTAGTAAAACCTTGAACGACCACCGCTCATGCCGCAATTTTGAAAAAAAAAAAAAGGTTTTTTTGCTTACAAATCTGTCCCTATAGATTTTATTTTTAAAAGATTTTTAAGTCTGAGAAAATACTATTTACTAAAAAAATCGTAGTATCTTTTTTTCTTCGGACCAATACTTTCCAAGATACACGTTTGAACATTAAATAGAATTTATCGAAATAGCGGTATTTTCACTAACTTTTTACTTATTATTTGATAGTTGACCAACCTGAAGTCATCATCATCATCATCGTTCCATGTCCACTACCTAGTTGAAGCATATGGTGTTGGGACGTAATTGTATGCAAAAAAACTTCTTTTTTTTTTCAAAATCGCGGCATGAGCGGGGGTCGTTCAAGGTCCGTTTACTAAGAACTCTATGTCCACCGATACTGTTAAGTTTAAAAACATAATAACCTTTTTTATCAAAAAAAGTAAAAAAGTACATACTATGCATTGAACGTCCCATACTTATAATAAATCTCGACAACCACTAGGTGGATCTAAACCTGGTTTTCACTGTCATGAAACGTGTTCTGAAACAAAGCTACTGGTATTTGTTATATCTTCGAAAAATAAAAATTAGTACGTCATATGACGAAAATTCGTTTTTTACCGAAAATTACCGAAAATTACCATAAAATACCGAAAATTACCGTATTTTACCAAAATCTGGAAAAATTCCCGTAAAATACCGGGGTAATTTTACCGCCTTGCATCTCTAGTCACAAGCCCTGTAAATGCCTAGACTTCCATATTCCCTTCTGTAAAAGGTTCACTATCCTGTTTTGGTAAGCCAATTTTGTAATAGTTTATTATAAAACAAAATATAAAGATCTTGTAAATTTTCTTAAAAGCCATTGTCAAATATAATGTAAAATGATATGCAGGCACAATAAATCAGTAACAGCGGTGTAATTAGCAATTTCACATACATTTTTATGTGTTTGCTTTCTAAAAATCTTTTCTATTAATAAATTACCATACCCATCAAGAGTTTTGTACGTGAACATTAGATTTATAACAATGATTTGAGTAAAATACATCTGTATAACTATATTGCCATGAAATTTTAAAAATACGATCTAATTTGTTATTTATTGATTTGGTGTTTATTCTGTAGAACTCCATATTTAAACTTATCATATAAAAAATCAAACACTAATTTGAGTCTATGGTCCTTAAAATATAGCTTGATTAGAACGATAGCTGTCATTTCATTAGTGATGGGAAATTACTGATCACTGATCAAATCGATTTTATCAGTTGTTTCATGCAATCATGAAACTCTGTTTCCGAAAATTGATATAAAAAACGCAAAAACAAGCCTATTATAGTGTGTTTAACACAATTATTTACCAAAAAATGAGACATTTATACTTTTTTCATGAACAAAATCAAATGAATTATTTTTTTATTCAATCAATTTGTCCCATCTCTAACGTTTTTGCAAAATGATGTAACCTTGTAAGAACGTCGTTAATAATTAGGTTTATTTTAGCTTTCTTTTAGTTTTAAGGCTGATTTTATATATTAATGTTGATTTATGTTTCAAGAATTGTATTAAAAAAAATAATTAACACGCCAGATACAAATAATTTTTCGTGTGTCAATATAAATTACTCCTTAGACATTATTACTACAAAGTTATGTCGTCACTTTTGCTGACAACTGTTATTCTAATCAAGCTATATTTTAAGGACTATAATAATGTATATTTGTATCAATGAAATATAAATAAAAATATATTTTTTTTTAAATTACTTACAATGAGCTCCAGTAGAACTATTCATTGCAGAAGTAACCTGAAAATCAAAACATACAATAAATTAAAAAACAATTTAGAACATTCTGAAATTCTTCAAATTTGGATAAAGTGCAATTTTGTTTTTTTGTAGACTGGATAAAAAAATCATGTTTTATGGTGTAAACTGTCAATCATGTCTGTCCGCGCGGATGAGGAATAAAGATCTGTGTGTGAAATAAAACTAAATACCGGACAATGAAAATCGAGTAGAGAAAAGTCCGCCTCGTAGCGCAGTGGTTGGTTGGTGAATCTCACCCACATAAAGAAGGTTTCAGATATAGAATTAAGAATAGTCCAGAAGGAGTGTAGAATCATATTTTAATTTTTAATACATCGGACTGTGTCCAAAAATCCCCCTCTCTCGCCGCGCGCATCATGCGTGAAGTCACCGCGTAATGTTGCCAGATCGCACAATTGACAATGACAATTCGACAGATGGAAAAAAATTTTTTTTTTTAAGTAATGCATTTGCTACTTACACATGCATTTGTTACTTACACATAAAATGTGATCCCATCCTGTTTCTCTTTTATCCCAGCAGTATTTCTACACTTTAAAACGACACAACACGGCAAAGTTGAATTCAAATCGGGAGTTGCGTACTGAGCGACGTCTACAAAGAAAATAATGGGTCAAAACGTAAAACTACTCCTTTGAGAGTAGTTAAGTCGCCTTCTGTTTGATGCGCGTATGCGGTTTCTGGACTATTCTTAATTCTATGGTTTCGGCTCTATTACTTTACAAACGTCAACAGATAGAAGAGTCGGGGACAAGTGGATAAACAAAGGCAGAATGGTGAATGTTACACAGTGCGTAAAGTGGCCACTTCAACCAGCCATTGACAGGTCATAAGCCCTGTAGATGCCTAGACTTCTATATTACCTTCTCTTAAATGTTCTTCATCTCTGTTGTAATATGTTAATATAAACAGCTCCCCAGGGAGTTGAATCCAGTCCTTGTCTACAAAAATTTGGACAGACTCTAAATATTGTTGATAAATCCACCTTATCCATGAAGAAGTATAGAAATTGAAAAAATAACATTTTCAGGCGTTGCCTTGTATGTAGGTGAAATAATTCAATTAGATGAATCTCACCCGCATAAATAAAGGTTTCAGCTCTTTAACTTCACAAACATCAACAGATAAAATAATTGAAGGAATATAGATGTTCAAATATGGGCAGAATGGTGAATGTTACACAGTGTGTAAAGTGGCCACTTAAACCAGCCATTGACAGGTCATAAGCCCTGTAGATGCCTAGACTTCCACATTACCTTCTCTTAAATGTTCTTCATCTCTGTTTTAATATGTTAATATAAACAGCTCCCCAAGGAGTTGAATCCAGTCCTTGTCTACAAAAATTTGGACAAACTCAAAATATTGTTAGTAAAAATGTATTTAAAAATAACGTCCATCATTATAAGATAAATTGTTTAAATTATCTGATTGAAAAAAATCGAAATGTCACTTAACATATATTGCTGGCGCAATGACAATATAATATAGCTTAAAGTACATAAAGCATTATAGAAAATAACATAAAATAAAATCATAACTATTACACTATAAACATGTAATTAATTATTAAAAAAGAGAAACAAAAAAAAGGAAATAAAGTGAAGATGACTAGAGAAACACATTAAAAATAAGATAATTGAGGGGATGGCCATCCGATGGATAGGATAGCTGATTTGATTGCAGCAGGAGTGGTGTGGAGCAAATCCAACAGCTCAGCATAAATATTAGTAGTTCTGAGGATGCTTGCCAGGGGAGAATGGTGGGTGAAGTTTGTCCTATTGTTCTCACACTGGAACATGTGTTGGAGTCTGTTATATATGTATATGAATATTTGTGCAGATGTTGAAGTACCAGGAGCTGGCCAGTGTAGAAATGCCTAATAGCCCACAGCGGTGGCCTGATTCTCGGCTCAATATCTGCCCAGTACTTATTTTTTCTGCTTATATTATTTATTACCATATTTTACTTTTTATCCTTGGTTACAAAGGTTTACGAAGTGTGCAAGGAGAGTGATTTGCTAATGAATGTGCAAAAGTCGAACGTCATGGTCTTTGAAAGAAATGTAACTATGACTGAATGTAAGATTGTAGTAAATGGAGATAGTTTGAAACAGGTCGAAGAATTTGTATATCTAGGTAGTATGTTTACTAGAGATGGAAATATGGACAAGGATATTGAAAGGAGGGTTAGTGCCGGTAACAGAGTTAATGGTGCCTTAAAGTCTGTCGTAGCAAATAAGTGTCTATCGCAAGAGGCTAAATTAGCAGTTCATAATGGAGTTCTGGTACCAACCCTAATGTATGGAAGCGAAGCATGGAGTTGGAAAAAAAGGGACGAAAGTAGACTGAATGCTGTTGAAATGCAATCCCTCAGGCGAATGTGCGGAAAAACAATGTATGATAGGTGCCCTAATGTCGAAATTAGAGCAGAATGCAAAGCTGAGTTAAGCATTATCGACAAAATTAAGAAAGGTCTTTTGCGATGGTACGGTCATGTGGAGCGAATGAATGATGAAAGAACGGCTAAAAAGATTTATGATGCGAATGTGTCTGGTTGTAGAAGTCGAGGAAGGCCGAGAAAGACATGGCATGATCAAGTACAACAAATTCTTGAAAGTGGTCATGTGAAAAGTCGGAATAATCGACGTGCGTGCATGAGAAGATGTATGAATGTGAAGGAAGCAAAGGAAGTGTGCCAGGACAGAGTGGTGTGGCGTTCTATCCTCTCTGCCTACCCCTCTGGGGAAATGGCGTGATGATTAGTTAGTTAGTTAGTTAGTTAGTTACTTTTTACGTTATATGTCGGCCTCTTGGCGTAATGATCAGCGCGTTTGTTTACCAGTCTGGTGGTCCTTGTGGGGTACACAACAGTTTACCAGGGACAGAAATTTTGGGCAATCTATTATGGTGCGTATCACGTTGTGCATCAGAGTGAGGTCAGCAATTGTCCTTCTAGTGGAGAGCAGTGGTAACCTCAACTCAGACATCAAAGTTTGGTAGCAAATTGGAACCAATTTAGATCCAAATAGTAGCATTTTATTTTTATCAAACAAAGAAAACATAGATAAACTAACTGCATTACAAAATAAAGCCTTTAGAATCATTTTGAAAAAAAACAGATATACGAGGGTAAAGTCGATGGTAAATGAAATGAAATTATTAACATATAAACAAAGAATATTTTACAATACAATGATATTTGTTCATAAAATTATAAACTCTAATAAAAAAACAGAATTTTGGAAAAAAATTGATCGGAACCAGCATGAACACGATCACAATACTAGAGAAAAGAACAAAATTAGACTTCCATTTAGGAAAAAGGCAAAGTCACAAAATTCGATTTTATTTAAAGCAATTAAAAAGTATTACGCAATGGAAAAAAATATTTATGAAGAAAAAAACATATCAAAATTTAAAATAATGGTCAAGACATATGTGATAAACAATTTATAAATTAAATATATTTGCAATGTTATTATTAGAACACACATAACAATATGTATGATATGTGTGCCCTACTTTAAGATTTAAATTAAAAAAAAAAAAAATAACTCCCTGGGGAGGAAATCCAGCTTGTCTACAAACATTTGGACATGCTCAAAACATGGTGTCTTGAGAAATATTTGATTAGAATAAAAACATAAACTAAGCTGTTGCATTATAAAATCTGTTTGAAAATCAGTCAACTTTGCAACATTTACATGAACCAACATCAAAACAATGGACCTGTTAGCAATTTCTGAAAAGTAATTTACCAAAGCCAATTAGCGATTTGTGTTATTAATAATAATTGCATTGTCTTATTGTTACACAAAAACTACAATTTTCAGGCTAATAAAACATTATGAACTACGTCAATTGTGATGCATTTATTTGAAAATGGTAAAGTAAATTTTTTACTTAATGTTTTTAATCAGATAACGGAAGAAAATTAACAGAAATATAGGATTGGTTCATTTGACTAATGTCTTAATTTTGATTGATTGATTGGCAAACTAAAAACTAGAAATAGGATAAACGATGGTACTCTAAAACTTGTGTTTGAAAGTGCGCATCGGAGTTTTAGTCCCGACACACAGGTTTGAAAGTGAAACATGGAACTGGCAGAGGAAGGATGAAAGCAGAATGAACGGGGTCAAAATGTGATCTCTTAGACTGATGTGCGGGAAATCAATGTATGACAGGGTTACGTACAAATCTGATACACGTATAATTGATAAGTTTAAGTCACTGAGATGGTTTGGTCGTGTAAAACGAATGGATAGCAAAATAATGGTGAAACAGATATCTGTGGTGAGAATAAATGGTAACCGAGGAAGACGCGGCATGACCAGATAAACCAAAATCTCAAGTCATGAAAGTGGAAGAAGCTAGGAATCTATGTCGGGATAGATATGTGTGACTATCAATCGTCTCAGCCTACCTACCCCTACGGCAAAATGGCGTGATGATAGTAGTAGTATTTGAAAAGTGTTAGTTTAAATAAACATTTTAACTACTATCTTCCAAAATTAAATTTAATTATGTATATTTTTTGTTTAAATATTTTTACAAAAATTGGTCATTAAAATGTGGCGTTTACATTTTTATATTACGCAGCTAGGGTACAGTCTAAACTTTACCGAGTTGCACAATGTAAAGCTATGCTGTGCCAGCATGTGAGATGGCGCTGTTATGGTGCAAAAAAATAAAAAGTGCATCTTACCCTTAAAGGCAACTCCTGTTTCCTGTCCAGTACAGTTTCCGATTTGACATAAAAGGCTTTGGATTCCGCAAGCATTTCCACGGCAGATTTTCTTTTACTGTTGGTGGAGGAAGACAGGGCACCCGCCATGGCGTAACTCCTCGCCAGGGAGCCATCTCTCCCGAGGGAGCCGATCATCTGCTGCTGCCCCGCCATCTTGGGGGCGATTTTGCGCGGCAACTTTAAACTGGAGAAAATCGAGCTCCTCAAGCGCCGCACCGACGAAGCGACAGCGGAGCGGTCCGCCTTCTCGAAAGTTCCATCGGAAGACTCGCCGAGGGAGAAATAAAACGGCGGCGAGTCCGGAGAATCGTAGTCGCTCTTGCTCAGGTACGCGCCGATTTGATCGATGAAATCTATGGATTCGCGCTCGGAGCGTGGGTTTTCTTCTTTCTTCACCTTCGGCGGGAAGTTCCTCTCGTCGGAATCGCGATTCGCGATCACCGCATTGTTGATTGCCTGGCCGGCGCGGATCCGGTACTCGACCTTCTCGGCGGGCTTGGCGGGGGAGGCGGCGCACGACGATCTTCTCACCAAACTTTCCTTTGTGTTCGTGCGAAATTCGAACTTCTTTCTAGCCTCCTCGCACCGATTCTTGAGCTTGAGCCTCAGAGCGCTAGAAATTTGCCCCTCGTGGCATGCGCTTTCTTTGTCGACGTTTTTCGGCGGTAAATTAGTGCAGGTCGTCTGAAATTCGAACCTCTTTCTGGCTTCCTCGCACTTGGAATGATCGGCGGGTTTGTCGGGAATAATCTTAAAGTTCGGTAATCTCCGTTCCTTGTTTTCTTTGTCTACGCTTTTGGGCGGCAAGTTCGCGCGCGCCGTCTGAATGTCGAGCTCGGCCCTCGGAAGCGAAATGCATCGATCGACATTCTGGTACGGGAGACTCAGGGCTTTTCTTTCTTCGCGGTGGAAATGAGGCGCGAATGGGTCTCCATCTCCATCCCGCCTGCCGGGGCCGTCGCGGCGGGGGGGCTCGGAGTTGTCGCGGGAACGGAAGACGGGAAGCTCGGAATACGAGTAGCTGAAGTCGCCCTCGAACCGCTCGGGCTGCTGCAGACTACTTCTGAAGATGGGCGGGATGAAGGAAGAAAGCGTGGCCGCCATTTCGGTTGGATGTCGCGCGAGCGGGGACAATCATCTGGCCAGTTTCTGGATAGATTGACAAATACGAGTTCTCCGACAAAGTTACGAATGAACTGCGGTAGTCTAAGATCTTGCGGTTCGGTCTTCCGTCGAATGAGTTCACCATATCGGACGATTGTCTCGTGACAATGTCTAGTGGAAACGCATCTAGCTCGGCCGCCACTGCTACCGCGGGCCGCGGGTGAAAATTCTGAAACAAAAGACAAGCGCAATCTTAGTATCTTTTGTTTTGCATAAAACTGCGCCTGGAAAAAATGAATTAAAAGATACAGAAAAACCGCCGTTGTTATGATGCGCGATCCATTATGCCTTTGAAAAGCTACATTAAAAAAAGCACGAACAGTTTCCATTCCGAAACAAAAGACAATCGCAACGTGTAAAACAAAAGAAGTCATCAGTATAACAAGATAAATACGGACAGAGGTATTGGAACTACAATAATAATGACACGATCTTATCTTTATCGAGAGAACGTTTCAATGACTGTTATTTGTGTTATTTTTCTGTTAAATTGTAGTGAAAGGCGGAATAAATTATTTTGTTAATCTGATTAATCAAATTCGTGATTTACTATTAATGCGCGTTCATCGCGGCGAGTTACGGGGCAGATTTATTTAGAGATTTACTGGGAAAAGATTTAACGAATTAAAAATGTGTAATTATGAATCAAACGAGACTAGCACAGAGACATGCATATTTTGTAGGCCCAAAAATTTTTAATTCTTTTTTTACTGATAATATTTCATTGATTACAAACTTTCAAAATTTTCCTTCTTTTAAAAAACATGCACTATCCTGGATTCAAACTAAAGATCCTCCTTTAATAATAAGGAATATTTTTGTGTTTTTTAAAATATTTTATATTTCCTTTATTAATTACAATATTTAAAAAAAATACCATATTATCTTTTACATATTATTTTATTTTTTCTTATGTTACACAAAAATATTATAACTGTCCATTATTTATTATAGGAGCAAAAATTCATAAATTTTTTCTTGTATTTTTTACGAACAGGCCATGCCTTTGTGGGATTTTTTGATTATTACTATTTTTCTATTAATATGTATTTCATTGATATGTAATTATGCTTTATTTTTTAATACTCTGTTTTATCACTTATGTTTATTGTAAAAAAACAAAAAAAAATAAAATAATAATATGCTATATCAAATATTTCGTCATCAATCGCAATATTCCCACCCTTATTAGCCCCTAACAGTGCATAGGGCACAGCATTGATATACCTACCGCGACGTAATTTTGAACGTAAAGGCGAAAGGACGAGTATTCTGCTCAATTTTAAAACTGTTTTCATGAAATGCTTATCTATATAAGTTTTGGATTTAAAAAGGATTGAATGTAAACAAGTAACTAAAGTCTGTTCATTTTTACAAGAATTTCCAAATAAACAAACCAGACGTGATACCCGACAGAGAAAAGCCTATTTCACACATAGCTTAATCTAAACGGCACGGTAAAATCATAGTGGATTGACATTAACTAGATTCGTAAGTACCTATTTAAATTTGATAATATTTATATTTTTCGTTTTTTTTATCAACTCCATAGTCAATGACTTTAGTAAAAATATCAATAAAAGCGCCTGGGTTAATATATAAAAAAAATTAAAAAGAAAACATATTAGCGTTCTTATAATTTACCCAAAATTTCAATTTTGGTGATTATTTTCAACGAGTTGTAAATAACTCACTATGAGAAAATGGAAATCAAGTTGGGATACAAAGGGTTCGAACCTCTGATCCGTGAGTCCGCAACACTGGCCACGGGACCAAAACCCGATTCAAATAATACAGTAAAACTTAACAAAAGAGATTTTAATGATAATTTTATAAAAGTCATTATTTAAATTTAGCGAGTTCTCTCCGGTAAAAATTCTGCAAAAGGAAATCGACTGGAGATTAGTCGTTCTCATGGTGTACTAGTTATTGCGTTTGCCAGGCATTAAATAAATAAGTAATTGTAAAACAATAAATATCGATCCACTGTATTGTATTTTATCATGCCGTGTAGATTTTTGCCGTGGTGTGAAATGGGCCTATCATGCGATATCACGCAGTGGGCTTGAGGTTTGCACGTGCACAGTGGTCCAGTCTCCACGAATGTACGGAAGATATTGTTTTAGGTTACCGAATAATAAAATTATTTATGCGAAAAATAATTTTATCGTTGGAAATTTAACACAACTTAAAAAAACTGGCGTGTTTTAATAAAGGGTTTATACTTCTAACTGACGTCGGCCTCGTGGTGTATTGGTCAGCGCGTTTGCCTACCATACAAGAGGTCTCAGGTTCAATTTCCGACATGGTTGATATGAAATATTCTGCAATTGTCTATTAAGTATAATATATTTTTTTACGAAAATGCGAATATTTATTAAAAAAAACTAGCTGACCCGACAGACGTTGTCCTGCCCGAACGTTAGCTGGCCTTGGAAAAAGACTTTTATTGATAAGGAGGCACCTAGGTACTTGTTTGTGATTAAATTCCGAAACTAAAAATTGTTAATATACAAATATTAAATTTAAGTAGGTACTTGTTTATGGTTCAATTCCAAAACATATTTTTTTTTCAAATATGGCATTCATTCTTCAAAGGGATGTACTTATGTAGGAATACGAAAATCTAATAAAAAGACATAAATGGGTAGAAATGGAATTTGAGGAATTCGGAGAAGATCTGATTGAGATCCACAAAAAACAAATGCTGTTTGTAAACATTCAAAAACAAACTTTTTTTATACACAAAAAAAAAACATTTTTTTGTAATTTTGCATTTTCCTTGAATGCAACCCTGGTAGATCGATGAATAAAACATTTATGCTTATAACTTATTTTTTGCACATTAGATTAAAGATTTTAATATCTACGAACACGCACAGTGCAAAGATCTATATTTCTCTGAAAACCGCACGTAAATCGGTTGAGCCGTTTAGAAGGAGTTCAGTGACATCACACGTGCAGAGATATAAAGATTATCCAGCGATGTAATCGCAGACGAAGAACTAAAACTTGAAAAAAATTGTAGTTAACATGGACACAATACGAGAATATATCAGAACAATATCATATACAACTTCAACGGCGGCCTCCGCGTGTAGTGGTCAAGACGCTTGACTCACATACGGAAGGCTCCGGGTTCGATTCCCGGTGCGAACACAAAAATTAAATGTGATTTTTCTCAAGCCTGGGTGTTCTGTGATGTACCTTACCACTGTAATTGGGCCTCCTGGCATGTTGTGGTGCAAAAATAAAATAAATAAACTTTCTAAAACGAGACAAAGACAGTAGAGACTAATAAACCGGGGCTGAAATTATATCTACAATAAACTACCAGACAAAACTAAACTAACTCTCTTATGCTAGAGATGGTTCAGAAGAAATTTCTGAGGTATCTTTACTTAAGGGAGTGCGGATACTATCTGTGGTTGTACCCGTCTGACTTCATACTGGGAATGCTTGGCTACAATAGTTTGGAGAAAAGAAGAAATGCATACTTGCTCATGTATTTTTCCGATCAATCCGTGGTATTACGATCAACATAGGTGTAATGGAGAGTATTTTTCTTTATGCTCCTGACGATTACCTTAGACATAGGCAGCTTAAGCTGTTCTATCTTCCTGCTTGCCGAACCAACCTGCCGATGGTAATGCCAGTAGGTAGAGCAATGTCTTTACTCAACCGTATTTCTTCGGATATCGACCTTTTTCACATTAGTGAAAAAAAGTTCAGAGGATAGCATCCTTTTTATACAGGTGTTCTTTAAACCCTGTCACATCCGAAACCACGATGATCAGTATGGGCAAGAAGACATATAAGAATATTTAAAAAAATATTTAGAACGAACAAATTGTTTTAAAAGAAAATATTAGAAAAAACAAATGGTTGCGTACTTCGGCAGGGGAGAAGCGAGGGGGGCGCCGCCGCGCGGTTGACGGTATATCAGACACCCCCCTCCTCGTTTCTCTCCTGCAGAAGTAAGAAACCATATGTTTTTTTAAATATTTTATTTTTGTATTTTTATTCGTTCTAAAAAAATATTTTAATGTGCCAATATGTCTTCTTGCTCATACTGATCATCGTGGTTTCGGATGTGACAGAGTTTAAAGAACCCCTGAATAATTGCTGGGTATTTTTATTTTACCATCTTTGCATATTTAAATTTTAGTATAAATTATTTCGTATTATGTATGCATTGAAATATTTTTGTGATGTACATAAACGTAAATGAATTGAAAATAAAGGATTTAAACCTTTACAAAAGATGTTAATAATATTATCGATATAAAAGATGTTAATAGACGCTTGACTCACGCACGGAAGGTTCCGGGTTCGATTCCCGGTGAGAACACAAAAATTAAAATGTGATTTTTCTCAAGCCTGGGTGCTCTGTGATGTAATTCACCACTGTAATTAGGCCTCCTGGCCTGTTGTGGTGCAAAAAAAAAAAAAAAATGTATTTTACATTTAATGTAAACTGTACTTTTTTTTTTATTTCTTCTCTTTTGGGCTATAACTGTTTTTCTATTTCTTCAATATTATTTTTATTTATAGGAAACATATTCGAAATCCATATTTGCCGCAACAAATCGGTTTCTTAGAACAGGCATTTGCCCATATAGGAACTGATTGCAACATTAGGCATACTAATATTTCTGGCTTGCCGACCCTTCATATACTGAGCCTACTCCTAGTACAAGCAGAATTTGCCAGAGTGTTTTTTGTGACATTTTTGTAATAACGTATGTGTAATTTAATAAATAAATAAATATGAATTTAAACGAGATTTTTTTTTAAATGTATGTAATACGCAAGGGTTTATTTATTTTACGACGGTAACTCTTCTTGCCAACTGGGGCTTAGGATGCCGCCGTTGATTATTGCTCCTCTGCCATCCTCAACGGCGCCGTCGTCTTCCAGCAGCCCATAGCCCGAAGTATGCCCGGGTGGCCGAGTGAAGATTCGTGCCCCTTCCGCCTGTTTCGCTGTACCGATGCACTTCAGCTCCGCCATCACAGCCGTTGAGGTCTTCACTCGCAGACCCGGGCGAGGGATCGCGTCATACCCCACAATACTGGACCCTCGCCCGAACATAGCCACCTAAACACTTCGGTATACTGAAGTGAAAGGTGCCCGCCCACCCCTGCTGCGTGGACGCGGTGAATGAGGATTACTCCAGTGAGAACTGAGAAGGTGACTCAGTCCCCCTGTGCCTCGATTATGAACGCTATCTTCATCTGTATAAATCGAGGCGGTATACTTAACTTCGGTACTATCTGTATCTTACCTCGGTATGTTCTACCTACTTGTTATATCGACATCATAATTAGTTCCTTACGTCATTAACGATTAAAGTAGTTCTCATTTATATTTTAAATAGACTTCTGTGATAGAAAGTGCCCGCTTTAAAGCGATTATAAACTCCAATAAATCCCAATTCAAGCAAAAAAAGATCGCTTAAATATGATTTTATATGACTTTTAACCATTGCCAAAACAATGTGCTTAACGATCGTCTGCATTTATCTACTGAGGTAGTACGTAGCGATTACAAAGCCGGCTCTCGATACGTTCTCTCAGAAAGATAGTAAAACAGATGGAAAAAATATAATTACTAAATTATTTTTTTACAGTGGTAACTTCCTTACGCCTAGATACTCTTATATGTTAATAGCACAGAACCTAGCGACACTATTTTCACATCTAGGCGTTCGTTTTATTAAACTGACAGTTATGTCGGAATTTAATTCGACTTCAAAATTTACTTATTTCTCTCTAATTTTTTTCAATGGGCTTTTAAGAGAAATAGTGCGTACCTCATGACGATTAAAAAAAATTATAAATCATAATTAAAGGAAAAATTGCTCGGTGGACAGGTGGGGACGGTGACAAATTTTTGTCATTTTTATGCTTAGATAAACGAGGGTTCTAGACCCGTCGGTATAAACCGATGTACTTACATCAAAACTTGATGGTGGGGGTATCGGTAGTATACCTTTGTAGTCGGTCGGAAGACTTTTATCTTCAACTATGACGTCATACTGAAGCTATGTCATTTTAGAGCGTGGATATGTGTACCGGGACGTACTCTTCCCCTTGTTTCATATGGATGTACCTACCCAAAACTTGAAGGGGGGGGGTCGGTAGTATATCTTTATAATCGCTAGAGGGAATTTATCTTCAACTATACCGTCAAGGTGAAGGTATGACGTCTTTATCTTCCCATCATAATCGAAGCCCTGGAGCCGGGTTAATAGTCTCATATGCACCCACAAACCATTGCCCGAAACCATGAGCTAAATTATTGTTTGTTTTTGTTTTTTTTTAATAACGGTTTTTTACATCTTATTTGATACAACGTAATGTAGCTATTAGATGTTGTAGCAAGGTTTAAATAATTACCTCAGACTTGCGGATAGGTATATTTTACTTGCGTAAAACCAAACTTATTCTCCCACTTGACGACCATACAAGGCTAGCTCACGAAGAAAATATAATATCGGTACTTTATATAAATCGTTACGTGGGATGTTGATTCAGAACCATTTTGTTGAACCAAATAACTATTGGCCGTTTGCACGTACGGCTGGGCAGATAGGATATTTTTTTGTTTTTTTATTTAAAAATTACTCCGCCCATGACGTCACGAGTTGTCGTAGGTGCGTTGTGCTGTCATTTCAAAGTAGAGCGTTGTGGCTGTCAAAACACACTTAAAGTTGGAAATAATGGCTACCCGGAGACCGGATATAACAATACGAATCAATTTTTTTTTCCATGTACCTACAGTTCGCACTAACTATGCACAGAACTCTCCTCTGATTCGCTTGGCGCGTAATTATAATGTATTTTTCAATAACATAGACACATTTAACTGCAGTACTCACTTTTAAAACAATAATTAAAAAACTATTTTAAGAAAAAAATTATGTTTCTTTATAAAAAAAAATATATTTTTACAATATAAATTTAAGATGTTTCTATTCACTCATATTAAACACACACTCACCCTGTCCATAAACCCACCCTCACACCCATATACACTCACACACATATTCACGTACCTACCAAAACCACACTCCACTCACTTACGCACGCATCCTCACGCAAAAAACTCGCACACATGCACTGAACTGGATTTGTATAATTGTATTTATGTGGAAAACTTATTTGGCTTTATTTTATGTTTTTTATAATGTTGTGTATATTTTTTTGTATTGCTGTTGTTTTTCTGAATAAACAAAATAAAATACATAAAAACGACGTAATTGATTGGTTGATTTGCACGAACCTGCGATGTAGTTCAAAGTAGTTCATTTTTATTATTTTTTTCATGCATTTTAGAGAATCTTCACCGTACAATTACATGCTCTTATTTTTACCGCAAGCAAGAAAACATGTTTTATATCCAATTTCCCGTAGCACTGAACTTTCTCTTTAAATAATAAATATTCACATTTCCGTCAAAATAAAAATCGATTCTACTTTAGACAATTGCAGAAAATTCCGTTAACTTCCCATTGTGATCGGGACCCTGAGAGTAGTCATCGTATCGGGTCAACCATGGGGGGAAATAGAACCTCTTAAATAGAACCTCTTAAATAGAACCTCTTAAATGTTGAACAAACGCTCTGACCGCAAGACCGAGAGGTGAACAAAATAATAACTGAATAAATAAATAATTATTATCTTACTTAAGTGTGACACGGTTTATCTGGAACTAAATGGAAAAGAGGCTAAATTCAGCGATCCGTAAAGCCCCGTAATTCTGAATTAATGTACATTTAACTGGTGTACCTCACGGTCAACTACTGGAGCTACCATAAAGCATAACGCTATTAATAAATTTATGAACTATGGCAAAATAATACCGCGAGTATAATATTATGTAGGATGTAATAAAAGTAAACTAAATAATTAGAGAGAGATATTTTAAATCTTACGGGTGAAATATTCACAATGTAGTGCAGCTGAACTCTTGTCGGTCTGTGTTGTTCTTGTCCCATAGAAGGGAAGTGGTAAATTACAAATCCAAATAGTCGACTAACTCAAGAGAACCACGCGCCGACCGTGCTCTAGGACCCGTTTCGTCCGCTCTAAGGTCTGAGAGATTGTTAGGACGATTAGGGTATTTGCATAGGATTGTTTCTACTGTTGGTATTAGGATAATGGTTTTTGCGAGGGATTCAGTATTATGAAGAGAAGTAATTTCACCTGAGTTCGATAGGGATCATGTTAGGATCTGTGTTAGATTTTTGCCTGTAGTGTCTTGATAATTTAATGTTCCTCTGTGATTTGGTATAAATACGTATTGTTTTTCTTCTGTTGCTTGAGTGCATGTTGTATAGGGAATATTATTCTAAAGTTTCCTATATGTATTTGGGTTTTGTGTCGTTGTTTGATTTGTTTGTATAACTACGCTCTTCTTCCTTTCCGAGGCGGGATCTGGAGCATGCGGCCGCGGTCTCAATTTGGAACTAACACTGTATTCCTTCACTGTCATACTGGGAAATTAGAAAAAGGTGATTGTGCTGACCATGTGTATTTGATTGATCACAAATTGACAATACTGCAGTGAGGGGTACAATGAAAGCTTTTAAAGTTTCTTTGTTTTGGTATTTTCACGGTTTGATTGTAAAGATATATTAAGTTTTCGCTTAATTAGTTTTTTTTTAAATTGATAGTGATGTGCGAAACTGAAGAAAGACACAAGCCTTTATGAAAAGTTTCGGGAAAGGGGTGGATGCTTTCATTGTAATGTAGTGCAGCTGCCCCCCCACATACCGCAACCGCACCTGAGGATTTAAGTCTACGTGGTGGTGCCCACATACACAGAAAAATTGCTCGTTGCCCAACTAAAATAGCTGGCCGAAGGAGCTCTCTGCAATCTGGGCCTCAATTATGAACGCTATCTGAACATATCGAGACCGTATACTTAACTTCTATACAATCCGTATCTACCTCGGTATGTTTCGATTTGTCATCTCGATATCATATGATCGAATAGAACCGATGAATGACCCCGAAAATTTAGTCCGCGTTCCTTACTTTATTAACATTTATAATAGTTCTCTTTTATTTTTTAAATAGGCTTCTGTGATAAAAAGTGCCCCCTTCAAAGCGATTATAAACTCCAATAAATCCCAATTCAAGCAAAAAATGCTCGCTTGAACATGATTTTTATATTAATTTTGAATATTACCAAGACGATATACTTAACGATCGTCTGTACTTATCTACTGAGCGATTACAAGGCCGCTTTCGATACGTACACTCAGAAAGATAGAAAAAAAGATGGAAAAAATATAATAGCGACTTTCTAACGCCTAGATACTCTTATATGTTAATAGAGCAGAATCTAGCGACATTATTTTTTGCATCTAGCCGCTCGTTTTCAAAACTGACAGTTATGTTAGAATTTAATTCAACTTAAAAATTTACTTATTTCTATCTCATATTTTTAACAGGCTTTTAAGAAAAAAGTGCTAACCTCGATAACGAATAACGATAAGAACGATAAAAAAATTTACCAAATCGTAATTAAAGGAAAAATTGCTCAGAGAAACAAAATTTTTGTCACTTTTAATGCGTAAATAAACGTATCGAGGGGTTGTAGACCCGTCGATACAAACCAATCTACTAAAATAAAAACTTGATGGTGGGGGTGATCGGTAGTGTATCTTCGTAATCTGTCGAGAGAATTTATCGCCTGGATGTTCTGCGCTGTAATTCACCACTGTAATTTGGTCTCGTGGCCTGTTGTGGTGCAAAAAAAAAGAAATTAATTAACAAAAGCATGTATCAGGGGCGATTCGTCCAAATAAGCGATTATGCACAGCTTACCAATATATTTGACTTTGGATAATAATGTTTTATAGTAACTATGTTTATGGGAAAATAAATCAAATAATTATTAATCATTATAAATCACCACTACCGTTTATATCTTCCTAAAAAAAACTATGAAATGCGCCCAGCCCGTTCTCAGTGAACGATGAAACTAGCCGATTACCTCAGCTTATTACTCCATACAAAAAAGTACACTATATTTAACATCTTTAACCTAATCGCGTTTTTTCAGAACAACAAGCTTGCCGATTACAAATATTATTTGAAGATTCTGTATTTGGAAACTAGTATTTCAAACATTATTTCTGAATGACTATTTTTCTTTGATAGGAAACCGTTGACATATTATATATCACATACGACATGTGGCGTTCAACATGGCCGTTTTTGGCATTATTCATTTTAAAAGGAATCGGCCAGTGCTTAGAAGTGTTGCAATATAATAGTGTAAAATAAAGCTTCGTAAATCGCGAAGTTAATAATATTAGTTGTTTGGGTTGATTTTCACAGAACCACAGAAAAAATAGCCATTTATAATTATATTGCTTACATAGTATGTACTTGCATGTAGGTACAAATGAATAAACATTTTTTGTAAATAACTTATTTCTGAAATGACCGCTCGCCACTGGCATGTACCTATGTATAAAAGCATGTAAGTATAAATTTTACTGGTACTAAAAATAAAATAAATAAAATAAAGCTTGTATGTACATGTACGGTATATTCGACAGGATCTATAACAGGGCCACGGATGGTAGCGAGAAGCTTCATTCGGGAATCATAGAGAGGGGTAAAGGGACAAGACCACAGGATGTGTTCAAAAGATTGATTATGATATCCGCAGCAGCACGAACACATTTCACAACGTAGTGCACAAGAAATGAAGATATACTTCTAGAATTTTAAAGGTGTTTACTTTGATAATATGATAACAGTAAAAGCACTGCCTCCACATAACCGATGCCGTTTTCAAGTCTTTACAAGCAGACAACAGTCGGCTATCTCCGACTGTTACATGCTAGAAAAGTCGGCCTGCGGGCGTTTGATCGGCCCTTCGGGCCTCTGTTGTTTAGGATCATGAGCACCTAGAAATATCGCTCCTTTGGGCCTTAGAATTATTTTTTTATTGTTCGGAGTAATCTAAATGTAATAAAGAATAATCTCTTACTTAAAATAATGCTAACAAAAACAATGTTTACAGATTTACTAAATATCTACTTTGTCGGCCTCGGGGTGCAGTGGTCAGCGCGTTTGCTTATCACGCAAGAGGTCTGAGGTTCGATTCCCGACATGGTTGATATAAAATATGGAAAAGTTGATATAAAAATTTAAAAAAATATTTATTTAAATATGTGTTTTTACACTAGAAGATTTCATATTCTGGACTAACACCTAAGGCGTAAGACTGATCATCTAACCTTCATGTAACAAAAATGAGCTGGTTACACTGCGATTGATATACCAATGCAGTGCCCTATGCACCTTTAGGTGCGGAAAGGAAATGGTGATGATGAATATAGAATAATCTCTCACTCAAAATAATGCTAACAAAACCACAGAAATTTTACAGATGTTTATTTATTTGTGTATTATATATACGACCTAAGCCTAAGACTAATAACAGTTACATGTAAAAAAAAATATACAAGAAACTGAACAAAAATAACAAAAAATTATGTAGCAAAGATAAACAAGTGGAATAAAATAATGGTATATAATATATTCATCAACACGATAAACATAGGTCAATTAGATTTTTTAATTTTTTATTATTATTATTTTGTTAACTTTATTAAATAACTCATTTAAGGCATGTTTCACATTTTGTAAAATGTTTCCCTCGGCACGGGACACCCCTCCCCAGTGAGGGAACATTATTCTGTATAAAAAAAAGAATACAAACAGTGTAAAATTTTAACTAAAATGTTTTTTATTTTCTGTATGAATTATATGTACACATATGTATTTACTTGTTTACTTAGTGACAATGTGCTAAAGCGATTGTATAAAAAAACCTTTCTCTGGTATAACGTTTATAACGAGCAAATTCAATCGGTCCCATCTTCCTCGTAATAACCACGTTCGACTGTATAGACAAAAAAATGTAAATAAATAAAAGTGCTTAGCTTCCTTGTTGACGTTTTCTTGGTAATTTTCTATCTTGATTTGATCAATAGATTTCATTGAAACACGACATTCGATCGGGTCTCGTTGAACGAAGTGTGGCAAAAACCCTTTCGTGACAATAACAGTACCTACCAATGAGACAAATACGGTATTGTGTTGAAAAATACACGAATTTTGACTTGTGAGCATTGAAAAGAAATCAAGAAACGGGTAATTAGCAATGCACGAATAGGCAATAATTTATTTGGCAAGTAAACGCACGGGTAAGCGCGGTTGTATATTTCGAAACCACAATATTTTATAACAAGGTGAATACTGCCGTCATAAGAAAAAAGGCCGTATTTAGGAGTACATAGAAGCCAATTCTGAGGAAATTTGCGTTTAATCATATAAACATATTACAACAGAGATGAAGAACATTTAAAAGTAGGTAATATAGAAGTCCAGGCATCTACAGGGCTTATGACCTGTCAATGGCTGGTTTAAGTGGCCACTTTACACACTGTGTAACATTCACCATTCTGCCTATATTTGTACATCTATATTCCTTCAATTCGTTCATCTGTTGATGTTTGTGAAGTTAAAGAGCTGAAACCTTTATTTATGCGGGTGAGATTCGTCTAATTGAATTATTTCACCTACATACTAGGCAACGCCTGAAAATATTATTTTTTCAATTTCTATACTTCTTCATGGACCAGGTAATTTATCAACAATATTTTGAGTGAAGAACATTTAAGAGTAGGTAATATAGAAGTCCAGGCATCTACAGGGCTTATGACCTGTCAATGGCTGGTTTAAGTGGCCACTTTACACACTGTGTAACATTCACCATTCTGCCCATATTTGAACATCTATATTCCTTCAATTCTTTCATCTGTTGATGTTTGTGAAGTTAAAGAGCTGAAACCTATTTATGCGGGTGAGATTCATCTAATTGAATTATTTCACCTACATACTAGGCAACGCCTGAAAATATTATTTTTTCAATTTCTATACTTCTTCATGGACCAGGTAATTTATCAACAATATTTTGACTTCTATATTACCTACTCTTAAATGTTCTTCATCTGTGTTGTAATATGTTAATATAAACAGCTCCCCAGGGAGTTGAATCCAGTCCTTGTCTACAAAAATTTGGACAAACTCAAAATATTGTTGTTTAATCATATAGTTTAGTGTAGAAAGGATTCATTGAATCACTTATTAACGTCAATAAATTAAAACTATATAATACAATTCAACTATTAGTCAAATAAACCCAACAAACGAATAAATTTAAATCAACAAAGTAAATTCAATAAACACGAATCTAACGCCAAGCTGTCTTGTCATGTCTTGCAAATATTGTTCGACTCTATAGTACAGCTCTTTCCAAACAGCCCGTGCTTGACATAATCTTTTTGAAAAATTGTTGACAAAAGAATGATTATTTTAGCAGTCTAGTAGTGGGCACAATTACCGCACATTCACGGAGACTGGACCGCTGTGCACGTGCAAACCACGAGCCCACTGCGTGATTGGCCCATTTCACACCGCGGCAAAAATCTACACGGCATTATAAAATACAATACGGTGGATCGATATTTATTGTTTTGCAATCATTTGTTTATTTTATGCCGGCAAACGCAATAACCAGTGCAACATGAGACTGACTAATCTCCGGTCGATTTCCTTTTGCAGGATTTTTACCAGAGAGTACCGTTATAATTCAAATATCTTTATCACCTCTTTTATAACCCGATTTTAGAATCGAGTTGTGGTCCCGTGGCTAGTGTTGCGGACTCACGGATCAAAGGTCCGAGGTTCGAACCCCACTCTACCCCAACTTGATTTCCATTTTCTAATAGCGAGTTATTTACACTAATGTAAGTAAATATTAGTATGTATATAACCACTTACCGACTTTTTTAGTGTACCGGTGTCGAGACGTACCCGTCTCTTCATCAGGACACTCACTACACCAACATGCAAATACTAAAATACACCTCCACCTTTACCATCACCGTAGTATATATAAAGTATTTCCAAAAATACATAAATCACATGCAGATTTATAGATGCGAACTCCACCATGTCTAAACACGCATTAAGCTTAGTTGAAAAATATTTAATCTTATAATAAAGAATTGGAGGAGACTTGGGAAATGAGTAATTTACAACTCGTTGAAAATGGTCACCAAAATTGAAATATTTGAGAAAATTATAAGAACACTAATATTTTTTTATATTTTTATATATATTTTTTAAATTGAATATATTTACCGAGGCATTTTCATCGATATTTTTATTAAAATAATTTACTATGGAGTTTTATGTAAAAAAAAAAGAAAAACATAAATGTTATTAAATTTAAATAGGTACAAACGAATCTAATAAATGTCATACGACTATAATTTTACCGTGCCGTTTAGATTAAGATGATATGTGTGAAATAAGCTATTCTCCGTCGGATATCACTCGGCTGGTTTGTTTATTTGGAAATTCTTGCAATAGTGAACAGACTTTAGCAAATCTTTATTTCTCGTGTTAAGCCTATGGAAATCTCTGTTCTTCTTCAAATGATCAATATTTTTATGTACATATCAAGTTTTCATAAATATATTAACATGTGACTGTCAATGTATTGATTTCTTTAAATTTATCTGATTCTTCGTAAATGAAGATTGTCGGAGCTTTATAGACAAAGATATTTATTTTGTAGCACTTATATCGAACCATGATCGTCAAAACATCGTAACCAACATTTCATCCTCTAAATTAATAAGGAATACACTTTGAGAATAACACTCTGTTCCGAATATAAAATTTATTATAAAAAAATATTTAAAAAAACAACTTCGTTTTTAGACCTTTATTTTTCCTTCCATCTTTACTAGAAATATGACAAAAAGACTGGGCTCATTAGCTCCATATGTTTAGATTTAATATTCAGTAAACACTGTTAATAAAAAGGGTAAAGATGAATCACTTAGTTAAGAGTAATAGGTTGTGGTCCTGTGGCTAGTGTCTCGGACTCACGGACCAAAGGTCTGTGGTTCGAATCCCACTTTACCCCAACTTGATTCCATTTTCTAATAGTGAGTTATTTACAACTCGTTGAAAATGGCCCTCAAAATTAAATATTTGGGTAAATCATAAGAACGCAAATATTTCTTTTTAAAAAAAAAAAAAAAAATATTAAACCATACAGAAGCTTGTATGGCTTTGAAACCTAAGTGGTCAAATTAGTAATAAGAAAAATAAGTGGTTAAAAACAAAGTTGTTATTTACATTTTTACAATTGAAATACATTTTTTTTGCACCACAACAGGCTAGGAGGCCCAATTACAGTGGTGAATTACATCACAGAACACTAAGGCTTGAGAAAAATCACATTTATTTTTAGTGTTCTCACCGGAAATCGAACCCAGAACCTTCCGAGTGTGAGTCAAGCATCTTGATTACTACACCACGAAGGCCGCCGTATATATTATTTATATTACAAAAAATATGCCAATCGGTTGCTCCGCTGAGACGTGAAGGAAACACAAACAACAAACACACTTTCGCACATAGAATTAAGAATAATCCAGCATAGAATCATATTTAACATCGTATTTTGCCAAAAAAAACCCTACTTTGCCCCCACTTTCGCCGGGCGCATGCGTGAAGTCACCGCATAATGTTGCCAGACCTCGAAAAATATAATCATAACACAAAAAATGTAAATGTAAGTATGTGTATATTTAAAAAAAAAACAATTTGTTAATTTCTCTTAAATTTTATAGTACACGTGGGAACATTGATTGACACAACAGGGATAAGTAAAGGGTCATTTAATAAGTCATTTAATTAATGAACTTTGAACTTAAAAATAAAACAACTTTTGTTTTACATAAAACGGATATTTTTAATATTTTATGTTTTAAAGATAATGTCAGTCAATTGTCCACCATGGCGTTGTTTAATCCGAGAGGTCCAATTTCCATTAGTACTCTTATTAGATGAGCAAAGTAGCGTAAAAAAATGACTACCCTGGCAACACTAACAAAATGTCCATTTTGTTTTATTTGACAATCTGACAGATGAAAAAATAATTACATTTTTAAGTAATGCATTTGCAACTTACACATGCATTTGCTATTTAAATGTGATTCCATCCTGTTTCTTTGAGATCCCAGCAATATTTCTACACTTTAAAACGACACAACACGGCATAGTTGAATTGAAATCGGGAGTTGCGTACTGAGCGATGTCTACAAAGCAACTAATCTAAACGTAAAACTACTCCTTTAAGTTTAGTCGCCTTTCGTTTGATGCGCGTATGTGGTTTCTGGACTATTCTTAATTCTATGCTTTCGCATTTATACTATCAGTATGGATTTTGTTCCGAATAAATATTTTATTGATATCAATAAATATCTCCCGTAAAATATTGTTACCAAAAAAATAAATATCCAAAGCATCGTTACCGACGAGGTAATGGATGTTTTGGCGAATAAGGTTCGATATGTTTTATGGCAAAAATAAATGTTTTATTTTTTATAGATAAATTTCATATGTATCGTGCCAATCCACCCGGTCCGGTAAAATTACGGTGAGTGGATAAAAATTTAATATTTTCTTTTTTCGTTTTATTTCTTAAGTTTCTACTCGCGGGAGAAAATTTTGCTAAAGGAAATCGAGTAAAGATTACTCGGCCCTACGGTGTACTGGTTCATTCGTTTACCTGGCAGTTAAAATGTCCACCCTATATTTTTTTATCGGGCGGTGTGGAGTTTTGAAACAAAAAATATTGTTTATAAATGAATATTTGGGAGATTGCGATTGAATCCAGACTCGGGCAAGGACACTCGGGCAGGATAGAGATGAATAATTATTAGAACATGTTGCGATTTAAATTTTCTTGAAATTATGGATTAAAAAAAATTAATTAATTGAATGAATAGGATATACTTTCGTTAAAATTTTCTCATTTTTAGTGACAAAAGAATTGTGTTCTATATCAGCACTCATTTTTTAACTTTTTAATATCTATCGTATTCGTCTAAACTACTCTTTTAAGAGTAGTTTAGTCGCCTTCTGTTTGATGCGCGTATGCGGTTTCTGGACTATTCTCAATTCTATGGCTACACTCTTTTAGATTAAAATTTTTAGATTTACTATTCGACATTTCATTTTTAAGTTCATTGGGCAGTTTATTCAATTGGGAACGGCTAATATTTTCACGGGTTTATTTCACCTGAAGATTTTTCGAGCTTTGTGTATTGTGGTTGTGAATATCATGATTAAATGTGTATTTTAAATTTGTGCGTGCAGAAAAGTTTATGATTTTCAAAATAGTGTTGGTGATGTCATACAGTGCCATTACTTATATTTCACCACTAACTATATTGTATGTAGCTAGAAAAGGAATAACATGTCTATTTATTATTAGATACCGTGGGTACCTCAGCTTACGTAATTTGTACATTTCCTAGTTAAGAATATCCGATTATGAACGGTACACGATGCGTTCTGAATACTAAATATACAACAATAATATTATGCATAATTTACAGTTCTCTGACCACAGCCATTGACGAAAAATAAATAGACAAGTTATTTACTTACCACATGCATCTCAGATTAACCAAACGTTGGGTTGTGATAGTTATTTATTTCTAGGTTCGCTTCCAAAGAAAAACTACACATCGCCATCGTTGGTATAAAATGGATGCATATTCTGCTTTTCATACAGAAAAGTTAATTTTACTTTGTAGATATAATTGAAGATAAGGACGTCATACATTCACCTTGACGGTATAGTTGAAAATAACTTCTTTTGAGCGATTTTGAATGTTTAATGTTTTGGGTAGGTACATCGATATGAAAAAAGGGGAAGCGTACGCCACGGTACACATATCTACGCACTAAAATGACATACCTTCAGTATGACGTCATAGTTGAAGAGAAAATTGTCCCGACCGATTAAGAAGATACACTACCGATCCTGCCACCATCAAGTTTTGATGTTAGTACATCGGTTTGTATCGACGGGTCTAGAACCCCTCGATACGTTTATCTACGCATTAAAAGTGACAAAAAAATCCACCGAGCAATTTTTCCTTTGATTTATTTAATTTTATCGTTCTGAGGTTAGCACGTTTTTTTTTAAAAGCCTTTTTAAAATATGAGATAGAAATAAGTAAATTTTGAAGTCGAATTAAATTCTGACATAACTGTCCGTTTTGAAAACAAGCGGCTAGATGCAAAAAATAATATCGCTATATTCTGCCATATTAACATATATTTAGGCGTTAGAAAGTTGCCACTGTAAAAAATAAATTTAATTATTATAATATTTTTTCCATCAGCTTTACTATCTTTCTAGGAGAACGAATCAAGAGTCGGCCTTGTAATCGCCCAGTAGTTAAATACAGACGATCGTTAAGCATATCGTCATGGAAATTGTCAAAAGTCATACAAAAATCATGTTCAAGCGAGCATTTTTTGCTTGAATTGGGATTTATGTGGATTTTTTTTTTTTTTAATAAAGGAGTTGCATACTTTTTGCCCTGCTTATTATGTACAAGGCTTATATTAACTGCAAAAGGTATGTTCCTTCTAATTTTTGACTATAGTGTGAGGATCTGGTGATGGAAACTCATACGGGAGAAGCCGGACTATTGACAGGCATAAGCAGATCTTCCGTTCAACTTTGAGAGCATTCGCCATTTTGTATCCTATTTTTATTTATTTCAACAATCACCTTTACTATTTTTACCATGTATTTATTTGGAGTTTGTAATGGCTTTGAAGTGGGATTTTTCTATCACAGAAGCCCATTTAAATTATAAATGAGATCTATTTTAAATGTTAATGAAGTCAGGAAAACGGACTAATTTTTGCGGTCATTCATTGGTCTGTTTCGATCATATGTCGGGATGACAAGTAGGTAGAACATACCGAGGTAAGTATACCATCTCGATATATACAGATAGCGTTCATAATTGAGGCCCAGGAGTAATGGCTATCTTCGTCCCCCATTCGTATGCGGAGAATCTAACTTCCTAAGCAATTATCTTATTACGAGCGGGTTATTGGGCTGACACGAGCATGTGATGTATAGTCTACTAGAATACATAGGGTACTCGCTTTATCTTAAGTCTTCCGGGATGTCACATTGCTAGAAATAACTCGCTGGTATTTCCAACTCAAAATTTCGCCTCCGTTTGATCGTTCCCGAGTAGCTAGGTATATTTAGGAATTTATCAAATAAGCTGATTATTTTGCAATTGCACGGCTCTTTTCCAAAATGGACGAATTCCGAATTATAATCAGGAATCGATACATTTTATTACAGTCTGTTTGAAGTAAAATAATGATAATATGTGGATAATAATAGTATTTTTCTATCCTGAAAACATAAGACCGGTCCACCTAATACACCAATGAATATTTTGATGATCCATGGTTTTGATTTTTTCCAAAACCAGCTAATTCCTGGAAACAGTCAGTTTTTAAAAAATACTTTTTTTGTGCATAACGGAAATAGTTCGTTTTAAAAATAACTGATGTTAAACTATAAAAACACCTAAAATGTTGTCAAAAATTTAATATATCAAATAGTAAACAATTTTGCGTCCCCAAATTGATGTGTGATATGAAACTCGATTTTCCGTATTTTGGAAACAGTCAAATTCGGAAAAGAGCCCTACAATTATTGGAATTAGTTAAAATGGGAAATGCTAATATTTTGGCAAAAAAGACATTGAAAATTCAGATGCACAAGGAGTTATTCCGCGTTTCGTTCGCACGTTTGCACTTTTCCGACGTTTCAGGTCGCATTACAGCGTTCATCATCAAGGTACGTATTCTGATGGGAAGTTAAAATTTATCTTCAATTTTATCTACTAGGTAAAGTGAATTTTTCAGTATGAAAAATAGAACATGCTAACAATATTTTTTTCTAAACACGTTCAATTACCGGTTACCGTAAAAGATACTTGCAATTTTCACAAAAATATACGCACTTTTATACATAAATATCGATATAAGTTTTACCGTCTCAGTATATACCGATGAAGTTAGCAGTTCATAATCCCGGCCCAGGGTTGGTATTTTTTTTTTGGCGCATCTCACAAGAGATAATTAGTTTAATTATTGACACCAATTATAGGCACCGGACGCCGCACACGCGCCTGGTAGGTAGGTGCATAAAATAATAAAATGAATAATCAATACAAAAGGTTAACATATCTCGATAGAACATATCCCTTGCACTTTCGAATTAATTTTATTTTATTAGTGTACACGGCACAAATGCCTTTTATAAACATAAACATAAATACATTTAACAAAACAGTGTTCTATCACACAATTATAAAACAATGTATCTATACATATTACACACTTGTTTTATACATTGTTCTATATAATAACTTTGCGATTTTAATACTTAATATATAATAATAGTAATTAAAATAAAGATAACGCGGTATATCCGAAATAGCAAATATTATAAATTATTGATTTGTTTGTATTATTTATAGATTTGTATAGTAGATTATTGTATTTTGTGTTTTTGCACCATAACAGGCAACTCCCGGGCTTCAGAAAGGTGATTTTATTTTTTGCGATCTCAATGGGAATCGATCCATGAACCCTCCGTGCGAGAGGCATCTAAACCATAGGTTCATCGCCCCCTTAGGCCGCCTCAACGCCCCTCAATTTTCTCTGGGCCTTCGACCGTCACCCTGAAGGCCTTCAGCGCCCACAAGAGAGCGTTATCGCCCACTTTGATAAAGACTGGTCTAAACCATTACAGCACCAACCCACTCCAGTCTGTTTGTGGTTAACTGGAAAATATGTTATAAATAGCTTAAATAACACTGCCGTCATAAGAAAGAAGGACGCATCTAACATTTTTTCGAAAATGAGTTAAATACATATTTGAAATCAGGAAAAAATACGCATCGACTGGTACTTGAATTATTTTCCTAAAATATTCACAAACCTATTATTTTCACTAATAAATGAGACTTAACTGCAAAAAGTTTGGAAGATTGTTCTGACAAAAAGACAAAAAGGCTGTTCTGACTTATATAATTATAAAAGACTGATTGAAATACTTATTTTTTCTTCTATTCCGTTTTTAAAAACATCTGAAATTAATGTACCTACTTGTATTCAATTAAATTTAAGATCTGCTGGTAATTTCGAAGTAAATTGATTATTAGGTCGGCGTTACTAGTTTGAAAAGCAGTAAATGGCCAGTGACGTCTATTTTAATTAGTTGAGTAGAATCTATTGGCATATTAACACTAAAAAAGAAAGACATTTACTTAATTACTAAATAAACAGGGCGCTTCTAGCCAGAAACGTCTTTTCATTGCAGTATAACATATTTTTTTGTGTTTTTTTTTCTAAGAAGAACATGAAAATCATAGAATAAGGAATAGTCCAGAAGGAGCGTAGAATCATATTTGAAGACATCCGACTGTGTCTAATAATTCCCCCACTATGCCGTACTTTCACCGCGCGCATTCGTGAGGTCGCAGCATAATGTTGCTTGATGGCGAAAAAAAATTATAGCACAAATGTAAGGTAAAAAAAAAACAATTTGTTAATGTTTCTAAAATTTTATTGTGCACTCGGAAACATTGATAAACGCAACAGAGTAGATAAGTAAAGGGTCATTTAATAAGAGTAATTGTATTAATGAACTTTAAACTTAAAATATAAAATAAATTTTATTTTACACAAACGGATATTTTTATATCATGTTAAATAATATTTGATGTTTTGAAGATATTGTCAGTCAAATGACCACCACAAAGTTTTTTAATCCGAGATCCAATTTTCATTAATTCTCTCATTAGATAAGCAAAGTAGGGTAAAAAATTTACAACCATGGCAACACTAACGAAATTTCCATTTTGTTTCTTCAACAATCTGACAGATGGAAAAATAATTCAATTTTTAAGTAATGCATTTGTTATATACACATTCATTGCTAATTACACATGAAATATGGTTGCATCTTGTTTAGTGTGATTGCATCCTGGCATAGTTGAATTCAAATCAAGAGTTGCGTACTGAGCGACGACTACAAAGAAACTAATGGGTCAAAACGTAAACCTACTCATTTATGAGTAGTTGAGTCGCCTTTTGTTTGATACCCGTATGCGGTTTCTCGACTATTCTTAATTTTATGCTTTCACATTTATAATATTACGAAACGTCCTCCTTTCTCATGACGGCAGAACAATCTACGGTTGTATATTATATTACAAAAGTTTAAAATAAATAAACATTGAGTTCGATTGAATCGCGTTACCCGATGATTGTGCTCCCGTTTCTTGTTTTACAGAAAAAGTGGCACAATAGAAGCTTAATTACTAATTAATAGAGGCATTGTCTGCAATGCTAATCACACAAGCGTCAACAGTCGCTAGACAACTTTAGTACTGGGATCAGGTCACCAGGCTAAACGCAGAAATGGACATAAAAACCATATTTTTAACGAGAGAATAGGAGCCATTCTCTTTCAACAACTACATACTGTTTACAAAAACATTAAGAGGATATTCGGCGAAGAGCGGTTTGATGAATCATCCTCATTCCCTTTCGGCACCTTTAGTCCTTAAAATATAGCTTGATTAGAATGACAGTTGTCAGCAAAAGTGACGTCATAACTTTGTAGTAACGTCTAAGAAGTGATTTATATTGACACACGAAAAATCATTCGTATCTGGCGTGTTAATTTTTTTTTTTATACAATGCTTGACATATAAATCAACATAATTATATAAAATCAGCTTTAAAACAAAAAAAAACTAAAATAAACCTAATTATTAACGACGTTCTTACAAGGTTACTTCATTTTGCAAAAATGTTAGATGGGACAAATTGACCCATGTAAATCGATCGAGTAAAAAAATAATTCATTTGATGTTGTTCATGAAAAAAGTATAAATGTCTTATTTTTGGTGAATAATTGTTTAAAACACACTATAATAGGCTTGTTTTTGCGTTTTTATATCAATTTTCGGAAACAGAGTTTCATGTTTGCATGAAAACACTGATAAAATCGATATAATCGGTACATGATCTGTGATCAGTAATTTCCCATCACTAGTGACATTAATTTGGCAGCTGTAATTTTAATCAAGCTATATTTTAAGGACTATAATGATGCATGGGGCACTACATTGGTACGCTAATCGCAGCATATCTTGATAATTTTTGTAACATGAAGATAAGATGACTAATCTTAAATTTCAGGGCCCAGTCCAGGGGCTAAGAAATAATCTAGAGTAAAAATAATAAATATTTTTTGTCAAACATGTCGGGATTCGAACCCGAGACCTCCTTCGTGGTAGGCAAACGTGGTGACCACTACACCGCGATGTTTTATGAATATTTATTTATTTAATTTTATTTGGGATTTTTACAGCTATTACATAAAAAAATAAGTACAAATATATTAACAATACTAGAGCCAATTAAAAAATCTACTTTAAATCTAATAATACATAATATATAAGAAAAGAGTTTACGTAATTGTATGTGGGTGACGTTTTTATTCATGTGTGTGTGTGAATATGTGTATGTGTGAATGAATGAGGGAGTGGGTGCATGTGCGTGTGTAAATGAATATGGGGGAGGGTGCGTGTGTGGGGGTGCGTAAGTATATAAAAAAAAAACTTGTAATTATATAGAAAAGTGTACAGGAAAGAGCTTGGTTAGAAGTTTGATTATAAGAAATAAAAAATAAATTTTTAAAAATATACCTACTTTCGAAACCTTTTTGTAAATATTTAAGTCAAAAATGTCATAAATGATATTTTTTAAAGTATGGTAAATTTCTAAACCTTATTCTGAAAAAAAGCAATAGGTAGGTATATGAATATAGTTTTTCTCTCTCGCGAATGCCTAACTGTGCAAAAAAAAATAACTGCACGCAGGACTGATTATGCCAAACTAAAATTGATAGTATCAATGTCTCGTATTGCCGTTTTCCGCACCCCAAAACTGAAACGATTTAGATTTTTTTAAAGAAACAGTATCAGAAAGAAATTTCTGTGTTGGCAAGTTATGTTTTTAAAAAAATGGTTAACATATTTGTATAACACGCGTTCCGAGGAAGGCAGATAAAACTGGGCGTTTTTTAAGGTTTTTAAATGATCTTAGCTCCTATAAAAGACATTTATAAAAAATAAAAAAAACGGTAGGGACACGCCAATGGTGAGTATCTATAGTGTGTAAAAAAATCCCATATATCAATGAAAAGTATAATTTAGTGGGTATCTCTGTATTTCTGAGATTTCCCGGGCACCATAAAGTCGCGTTTGTTGCGTGTTGTGGTTCGGAACGGGGCACCCGGAGCAGAGAAATAATATGCACCAACATGAGCTCTAGCGATACTTTTCATCTTTTGGTTTGGTTCTGTCCAAATTTAGAAATAGGCAGGATTATGGAAAGGACGCCAAACTAGTATTCATGTTAAAAATATTTCAGTCAACACCCTGAAGCTAGACATACCGATGTTAATGAAGATTCCTTGTCGTCTGGTGATATTTAAATAAGAACGAATTAACTTATATGTGCGTTCATGCGTGTGTGCGTGGATGGCTCGGAGTGTGCATCCGGCATTTTTATTTTTATTTATTTTAATTTATTACCAATGATAACCTCCATGGAAAACGCAAATGTTAACAATTATTTTTTTTCTCAGTTGAGTTTCTTATTTTTAATTTTTTTGTCACATTTTAATGTTTACATCTTTTGTATAATTTATGAAAACTTAATTGGTCTTTTAATGTTAATTAATACTAATGGTATTTTAATACTTATTATGTATGATAATAAAATAACTAAATTCAACTTGATTAGACATTGATTTATACTTTATCCTTAGTAATTTATCCCTGTTTAATAAATTTTACACGTGTTAGCCTATTACAATAGAGATGAAAAACATTTTAGAGAATGGAATATAGAAGTACAAACTGTCATTTGCTGGTTTGAATGGCCAGTTATACACACTGTGTATCCACCATCCTGCTACTAATTCTAGTACTAACATCACGCCATTTCCCGTAGGAGTAGGCAGAGAGGATGGACCGCCACACACGTCTATCTTGGCATACATTTCTTCCACATTCATACATCTTGTCATATATGCCCTTCGGTTCTGCCTGCTTTTGACATGACCAGACTTAAGATTTTGGTTTATCTAATCATGCCACGTCTTCCTTGGTCGTCCTCATCTCACGTTACCGTTCATTTTCGCCATATATACTTGTTTTATCATTCTTTCGTCGTCCATTCGTTCTACATGACCAAACCATTTCAGAGACCCCTTCTTAATCTTATCAATTAAACCTGACTCAGATTTACACTCTCGCTTGATTTCATCATTCGTAACCTACATTTTCCACACATTCATCTGAGGGATCGCATTTCAACCGCGTTCACTCGGCTTTCGTCTTTCCTCTGCCAGTTCCATGTTTCACTTCCATACATAAATGTTGGGACTAAAACTCCGTTGTGCGCTGCCAGTTTAGCTTGGATCGACATATTTTTATTGGCAATTATTGTGCTTAGTGCGCCGTTCATTTTGTTGCCCGCATTCACTCTGCCTTCAACATCTTTTTCTACTCTTCCATCTCTTGAAAACATGCTTTACAGATACACAAATTCTTCTACTTGTTCAAGAAATTCATTGTTTACATTTATTATGCAGTCAGTAACAAATACCACTTTTAACTTACTTTCATTCATCACCAATTCGCTCTCCAGGCATGCATCATTCTGCCAATATTTTAACATTTATATTACTTAAATTCTTTCATCTGTTGATGTTTGTGAAGTTAGAGAGCTGAGACCTTTATTGATGCGAGTGAGATTCACCTAATATAATTATTTGACCTACATACTAGACAACACCTGAAAATATTTTTCAAACTTTATGTTTCTTCTTGGACCAGGCGGATTTATCAACAATATTTTGAATTGTATATACCTAGATAAAATATTTTTTTATGCTTTGTATTTTTTATCATTTTATATCCAATGCAAATTTGCTATCAACACTTTACACAAACCCTGTACAATGATTACCGTTTCTCACAATTTCACTAGAGAGCTTATATTGTTATTAAACATTAATTATACTTTTTTAAGGCAGACAACACACATCCATGTTAACAATGGGTGTGCCTAGTCTTCAGAGCGCATTTATGGGTCTCCAGAGCGACCGTTAGCGACCTTAAACCCGATATTCATAATTTAAGAACATGCTTAGAGTAAAGTGCGGTATTTTTGGCAGGCGTATGCCAGAATTAGGGACTTTAACCCTGCGACAAAAACTAAATAAATAACTTCAGAGGATAGGCGGTGGCTGGGAATTTCGATGAATGGGTATTTGGTGAATAAAATAAAAAATCCACTGAACTTCGAGTAATTCAACAAAAAACATTTAACATATTACAACAGAGATGAAGAACATTTTAGAAAAGGTAATATAGAAGTCTAGGCATCTACAGGGCTTATGACCTGTCAATGGCTGGTTTAAGTGGCCACTTTACACACTGTGTAACATTCACCATTCTGCCTATATTTGAACATCTATATTCCTTCAATTCTTAAACCAGCCATTGTTCTTCATCTCTGTTGTAATATGTTAATATAAACAGCTCCCCAGGGAGTTGAATCCAGTCCTTGTCTACAAAAATTTGGACAAACTCAAAATATTGTTAAAAAACATTTAGGTAAAGCTTTACTAGATTTTATTTGTTTTTTATTAAATAAAACCTCAGTCAATGGTACTTCGTTTCTATACGTGTGTACCATTTTCCGATTGAATAAAACCGTTTTTTTCTTCCTTTTTTCGTTTGAATGGTATATGTCCTTCTACGCGGGCACAATTAATTTATTTATATGCGTAATGGAGCATAGATGGTTGAACAATTAAGAGCGCCGCCGCCGCCTTCAGTAGCGTGAAGCGTGACAGACTAAATTGTGGACCCAATGTTAAATCCATCAAAGTCCATCGGAGACAATCTCGCTTCTCCAATTACGCACATACAGTGATTTAAAATTAAACCAATGCGTGTAAATGCTTCCGGTTAGGGCTTAGTTCGGACGCGGCCGAAACCGCGCGGTTTGGACCGCGGAAAAATTCATATACTACTCTGTTCAGACACGGGGTAACCTCGCGGAACAACAGAGCGGTTCAATCAGTTCAGTTCATAAAATTAAATATAAGTGCATATATACAGGTGTCCTTTAAACCCTGTCCTATCCGAAACCACAATGATCAGTGTGGGCAAAAATACATATTAGCATATTTAAAAAAAATATTTAGGACAAAGAAATCTTTTAAAAATAAAATATTTAAAAAACAAATGGTTGCTGACTTCTGCAGGGGAGAAGTGAGGGGAGCGCGGCGCAGTATCAGACTCCTCCCTGCCCTTTCTCGTTTCTGCCCTGCAGAAGTAAGCAACCATTTGATTTTTTTGATATTTTATTTTTTAAAATTTTATTTGTTCTAAAAAATTATATTAATGTGCCAATATGTCTTCTTGCTCATACTGATCATCGTGGTTTCGGATGTGACAGGTTTTAATTAACACCCTGTATATTCGAATAATTCGCACACTGCATATTCCATACCGCTGGTCTTTCCTCCACTTCATCGATAAACAGTTCGTTGTCGAAGCGCTCCATGATGACGATACAAATCCAAACGTGAACGATGAATAAAACATTTACACTACTAAGTTTGTTTCTATTTAACAGATTGAAGATTTTAAAAGCCATACACATGTCCATGGCAAAGCTCATCATTTTGCTGAAAACCGCACGTAAATCGGGCCAGATTTTATTCAGTCTATCAAGGACACACATACGAACATTAGCTTTTATATACATAAATATGTTATATAGATTATCGACGTTTCGCTGTCCCGTTTTCCGCAGCCGACTGCCAGTTATCGCGCCCTTCTCAAAACTGTTTTCCCTATCTGTTTGCAGATATGTTGAAATTACTTTTTTTTAATAAATTTTATTTTTATTTGGAATATTGTGACGGGGGACGGAAAGCAACTGAACGGCTCTTTTCACACATGCCACGCCAATCTACCCGGCCCGGTAATTTTACCGGGTACACCTTACAAAAGGTGACACATTTTGTATGCGTTTGTAGGATGTACCCGGAAAATTACTGGGCCGGGTAGATTTGCGTGGCATGTGTGAAAACGGCCAACGCTAACCAGAGAACGCTTCGTTTTCATTTTCTATTCACTAGTTTTAAATAGATTCCCTGGTAGTAATTATTTATACTTTTAAATGCAATAAATTTATTTATTTAAAAATAAAAAATACGCATATAATTACATTATTTTTTTATCATTGGGTCTCAGAGCTCAGAGTAATAATGTGTGAACTTATAGAGGAGCCCTATCACTATGTTTCATAGAACGCAAGCGATGTTGGTTTGTTGCTTATCAACAAATTGGTGGATACTTTGTTTTTTTTTGACAACATATTTATCTCCTAAATTGAGAAAAAATAGTATCGATCGGATGCTTGTGTCGCTGTGCTTGGCTTTGTTTGTAAATAACTTGGATATTTACGTTATATTAAATAAAAATCGACTATGATAAATTGCAGTATGTTTGGTTGCAGCAGTAGGAGCGTCAAAGGTGTTAAGGGAGACAGTTTTCACAGGTAATTGATTTCGAATATTTTCCCATGATTTACATTGATTTTTGGCATTTATTGTCCCGACACGTGTATCATGTCGCTTAAAAACTTTCCTTATATCAACATATTTAATTCAGATACTATTTTTTCTCAATTTAGGAGATAAATTTGTGAATTGAAATATGTTTACTGTTGATAATGACAGTTGATTACGGGCAATATGTCGGGGCCGCACTAGGCATCCATAATATCCATATAAAGTTTGAGTTTTTATCGAGTAGACGTCGATTCAAATTTTGATCTAAAATAGCAATGTTAACCTTGAAATCGCATATGAAATGACGTGTCCAAATTTCAGGCCGCTACGACTCGCCGTTTCGGAGATGTGACGGACAAACAAACTCAACACAGGACTTTGGTTCCATGGCGCTGGGATTTATGTCTTAATAGTAACATAAATATATTGTGAATAAAATGAAAAAATAAATAAAAAAATAAACACATACATGTATTTTCAGTTTTATAAAATAAATATAGGCGAATTATAGAAAAATAAATTGGAATAACCCTGCAATAATAAATACAAAGGTACATATTTAAAAGTATTTATTTATTTTTTTAGTTTTATTTATTTTATTATAATGAATAACCACAAAGTTAGTGCTTCAAATATAAACTTTCTATTTTTTTATGTTAACTCCACAAAGATGATTAAAATTGAGGAAGTTAGTGGTTTTCTTTATTATTTGTAATAGACTATCAAACTAAGCCAAAAATATTATTTTTTTGTATCGTACTACTTATCAGCGCTATGATTTTTAAAGTTTTGTAATTTTGAAATTACTCCGCCTGTGACGTAAATTTTTTTTAAAAGGGTGTTTTCACACCAGAATATTTCATAGTCCCTGGACTAGTACCTGAAGCGTAAGACTGATCATCTTACCTTCATGTAACAAAAAAAATATGATCAAGATACACTGCGATTGGTGTACCAATACAGTGCCCTATGCACCATTAGGTGCGGAAAGGGAATGATGATGAATGTGACGTTACAAGTTCTAGTAGGAGAGTTCTGCTTTTTTTGCCGATTAGTGAGTTGGCTTCTCGGCAACCGAAAATCTATCACAACACTCTATCATGGGTTGATTCTTAAGAACTTACGATTTCCTGTAGCACTGAACTTCGTCATAGAAACATGGATGTTTTTAATGTTACACTGAGTGTAATTAGATTGCGCTAGCCAATGACAGGTCATAAAGCCTCGTAAAAGCCAAGACATTCGTATTATTATGTATATTTTCTTTAGAAAAATGTGATAAGATTTCTCAATGACGCCAATATTTAAAAAAAATACCTAAATTAATACCCGAACAACATTGGTGGCGTAAGTATAGCCTGTGAGCTCGCCAATACATGACAGATGACATTAACATAACCATAGAAAAACATAGCAGTTGAGCTCTCAGAAGTAAAGCAACGTGAATGCAGCAATGCTTGAACTACATGTCAATAATATTCTAATAATAAATAATATTATTTGGCCCTACGGAACTTTAAAGCACACCTTGGTTTAATTACTAATAGTATTTTATCGGTTAGGTAGGTGTATTTAAAAAAAATGTTGCGTACCTGAAAAAAGCACAAATAATTATGTTTTTGTAAATGATGTCAGTAGCGACACTCAGAGAGTGGCTTTGTGACGTTTTGACATTTTTTATAAGAAATTCATGGCGTAGCCGAAATACTGTTATAAAAACGAGGATGTTTTTGTTGATTGACGTTAGCAGGCGCTACCCAGGGGCGACTTTGTGATGTGAGAAATTATTTAATAAAAGAGATTTATGGCGTAGCCGACATATTGTGATTAAAACGAGGATGTTTTTGTTGATTGACGTTAGCAGGCGCTACCCAGGGGCGACTTTGTGACGTGAGAAATTATTTAAAAAAAGAGATTTATGGCGTAGCCGACATATTGTGATTAAAACGAGGATGTTTTTGTTGATTGACGTTAGCAGGCGCTACCCAGGGGCGACTTTGTGACGTGAGAAATTATTTAATAAAAGAGATTCATGGCGTAGCCAAAATATTGTAATTAAAACGAGGATGTTTTTGTTGATTGACGTTAGCAGGCGCTACCCAGGGGCGACTTTGTGACGTGAGAAATTATTTAAAAAAAGAGATTTATGGCGTAGCCGACATATTGTGATTAAAACGAGGATGTTTTTGTTGATTGACGTTAGCAGGCGCTACCCAGGGGCGACTTCATGACGTGATGAAATTATTAATTTAAATATTTTTTTTCATTTTACATAGCGTAGCCGAGATAAGAAATTGTGTGGTGTTTCGAAATTTAACCGTGTAGGTAGCCGCCTAGTTACAATATTATTTTTGTATTTGTATAACTCCTGTTTTATAATGTTTATGTATTTATCGCTATAAGAATTAAACTAAACATAGTTTTTACTTTTAATCGCTATCCGTTTTTTAAATTATGTTTGTAACACTCAGTAATATTTATTTTTCAAGTATTCAATGTTATTTTTGCATTTTAATTAATATTGTTCATATAAAGCGTATTTTTATTTATTCGAATTTACTAGACTGTTTTTATTACAAAAAATAAAAATGCATATTTCTCTATGTATTTTTCTGTTATAAACAATCTATTAAAATAATACACATCAAATTTCCATTGTCTGTTGATTTTATTTGCAATCGTCTTTTTTTTCGATAGTTAAAACTCTAGGAAATTCAAAGACAATAAAATTTTTACTGTCATATATTGGCGAGCTCACACGCTATACATAGCCCAATCTTCTAACTGGATCAACCAGTTTGCGTTCTGCCAGACAGATTTTGAAAGTGTTAATGAAGTAGGTATGAAATGTTGTTATTATTTTTTGACAGAATAAAATAAAAAACAAATGAATACTGTTTAAAAACGAATTATTATAAGTGGGTAGCTATTATTTTATACAAAAATAATGTCATTTATTCATGTCCTGTTAAATTAACGTTAACGTTTAAAAGTATTTCAAATTGCGATTTTTTTTAATACCTAGTCATATTTGGTAATAGATTACAGTAATAGAATTATAAAATCCAAAAGCAAACTTATTATGTTGATGTAACTCGCCTCTACGCCTACGTTATTCGGATTCGGTAACGAAATTCTGGTTTAGCAAGCTGAGGCGATAAAATTATTAAACCTGCAGTTATAATTATTATTATTATACACGATCATGGTAATCAAATGCTAACACAGGTGTTGCTTTGGTAATGCAATGCAGCGTTCCTGTTTGTAAGGAAATGTGGGAGAATCGCATTGCATCACAGTCGTCGAACCATCGACACAAAAAAGTGAATAATGACCCAAGTGTATTTTGACACAATACAAAAACAAACTGCACCCACGAAGACAATAATATTTCGAAACGAATGACGCGAAACGACAGCTCGTTTAAGTTAACACAAATCATGCAGCCGAAACGTTAAACATACATTAAAAACGCAATTCCTGTCATAATAAGTCAGAAAATAATGATAATCACGACACATTAATATTAGTAAATTAATCGATAGCAAAAAACGGGCGATCGTATACAAAGTGCACGTATCGCGTAGCAATAATAAACTAACGTACCTTATTTGTAAAGATGATGGAAATCGTTCAACTTATAACACACACTTCACTTTAAGCTGTCTAGTTTTCACAACACAACAACCATACACAATGTCTCACTTTTCACGCATTTTCACGTACAAACCCGCGGGCCAGCCATGTTTTCTGACTTTTCTGTTACAGCTGATATTTTGGATTTTGGCAAGCCTTCTTCGCGCACTTCATTCTAGTGCTTTTCTACGGGGCCCTCATCCTTGTGAGTGAAATACAGCCTTCTCATTAACTGCGTGATTCAGCGATAGATGTCGCTATCAAAGGATTTCTGCTTTAACGTGGTTTGAGTCTTAAATAAAAGTCTCGCCAAACAGGGAAATTTGATGCACAAAATGTTTTCTTATACCCAGTAAAAATTGGAGGCTTAAATTGTTTCTTGAAAATGTACGAAAAAATATTTTAATAAAAACAAACTACTTTGAACGACGTCACTAGTCCATATAAATCAACCAATGATAAGAGAGCTGTGAAAGATTTCCGGTTTACTTACCGTCAACGGACCAATCGACAGAAGTGACAGAGATAAAGTGGAAAAGAACTTGAGACGTCACATGCGGAGTGATTTCAGAAATACAAAACATTAAAAAATCATTTGGAAAAAAAATAATTCATTATATAACTAACCTAAATGGTATGCTTTTGTTCTTATCAGGTTGTAACATAAAATGTAAAAAAAATAATTAAACCGCTGTCACCTAAAATTAAAGAAAATCACATGTGTCGTTGTTGTACGATCCTGACGAAAAAAAAAAATAAAGCAGTTTGATATTATGTAGTGTTCGATTAGTTGGAATGGAAATTTAAGTAGAGAATTGTAATGCGCCCTCGAGTTAATTTTTCTATTTAAGTTAAATTGAAAACTGAGGTCAAATATTTTTTCAATAAAACATCATTCCATTATCCTCACCTAATGGTGCTTAGGGCACTGGGCTCTAGCAGAGTAACATGTATAGATTTAAGGACTATTCTTAATTCTATTATGACATGATATTTTATTGGTTACATAAAGTCTTTGACGGTCTTACGATTTAGAAATATTATAACAAATAATGAAAACAGATTTTAGTGATTCTTAATAAAATGTAAAGGTAAATTCAGAATTAGATGTTAATTAAAAAAATTAAGAAAAATGAGGTAGGTAATTTGAAATGTTCGGAAGAATCGTATCTATCTTTATGAAGTATTAATAATAATGAAAAATATTTGCGATCTTATATTTTACCCAAATATATCAATTTTGAGTGCCATTTTCAACATGATGTAAAAACTCACTTTTGAAAAATAGGAACCGAGTTTTGGTAGAGTGGGATTCGAACCTCTGATCCATGAGTCCGCGACACTAGCCACGGGACCACAGCCTGGTTCGATACTTAACTGAATCACATCTTCCACCTTTCTTTCCAATTACATTGTCTTCTGATAGAGCACGCAAGAAAGTTTTTTTTTTCAAACTTATTTTACTTATATTTTAAGTATGCAATGTTTGCATACTAATGTCGGAAATTAGAGGATAAATTTCGTTCTTTATACATATTTGGACACACTCAAAATACTGTAAGTTCATAAATTGTAGGAACAATAAAAGGGAAAGAAAACCACAAGCTAAATTTTCATCATATATTATATTTTTGAAGATATAACCAATTAAAAATATACTCTGAAATTGTAGGTATAAAAATGTATCTGTAAATGTAACTATAGAAAAAAAAAACAATTCACATTGTGGAATTCCTTAGTAATTGTATAATTTACTCCCTAAATGAATTGTCCGTAACTGTCAATTACACAAATTTCACTTAGTGTACGTAGATTTTACTTTAGTTGTTTAAGAAAACATGATACATTTTTGGCAGTCATAATTCCTCGACTTTGAATAAAATCAGAGATACAATCTTTTCCATTGCAATTTTATGTACTTTGCAGTTCCGAATAAAATAATATTTAATGTTTTACATTGAATACAATCAGTATGAACGGTTTATATCTAGAAGTTCCCCCTAGGTATAAAAAAAAGAAAAAAACAGTGCTATTTCCATTCAAATTGCAACTATGCCGGCTTTAGCCATCAGTCCAAAAGACATTGATAGTGTACGAGAAACTGAAATAATTATATGGCCTACCTAAGACATTGTGTCCCTGTAAAAATAATCACAAACAAAAGTGTCCCAGTATATTAGTCAAATAAGATTAACTTCAAATCATCAACTACAGTCTATCGGAAGAGAAATATTTTTTTAAAAAGTTATGATATGTATCCATATGAGTAAATCGTATGAGGAAAAATTGTACCTGGGTATTTTTACAAATTGGGAATAACGTTTTAAGTAAATGAGATATTTAGAGCATTTTTTTACGATTTTAATGACTTTACTATTAATGCATAAAAAACTGGTTTTCATTAATAATTTTTGAGTTTAAAAACGAGCACATGCAAAATGGCATCGCAGTAGGCGTCACATCACTTTGACGTCACTGTCACACCTACCGAGTTTTCTTCTAACGTGCAAGTATGGTGTGGTAACATAATATTTGTGCCGTTTGTCCAATAGGGCGCGAAACGTCTAGTTTTTAGGAAATTCAAAATATGCCCATTTTAAATGATAGAAAATTTATTCGATATCACACGGAAAAAAAAAACTTATACCATCATAATTCTTTGTTTATCAAAAAATAATGACAAAAAAACGTGAAAAGAGCTCATTGCCTCTCTAAATTAGCCACATAACAAAATATATATTTTTAAAAGAAATGACAAACTAAATGCCATATAAAAAACTATACAAGCATAGAATTTTAAATGCAAATTCCATTTAAGATAAAATTTCACGCCAGTATTTTAAGCCGCGGATGTATAATAAATAGACACGTTGTTCCCTAACTAGCTACATCATAGATAACAAATCACAATACACATGCTAACATTAGTGTGAGAAAGGCATGTTTCCTTAGCTCATTTTTTCGTTAAATTTGTTACCATTGCAATGACACTGACTGTCAGTGTTATTATTTATGTGATTTATAACAATATAACATGTAATGTACTTATTTAATAAATAGCATTTTATTTATGAAGGAAAAAAAAAATATTTTCTGTTTTTCACAGCTGCAGTGTAATTAAAACACAGTGATTTTTTTTACATCACACACAATATTTTTGTGCAAAGTGTTTAAAGTCAAATAAAGAATGAAGGTAAGGAAGGCAATTACCCACGAATTGAAACTATCTACTACACGTTTGTAACCTGTCTAATTGTATATCAGTGTTTTAAACAGCAAAAACATTTATTTACATAGTAATTTGTGGAAATTTCCTAAATAATATAAAAATAAACATTCTGGATTTGAAACTTTGGCACATGTTTTAAATGTTGCAGTACAGAAAAATATCACAAAATAAAATTAAGTACTTAATTACCGGAGTCTTAGGCAAACCCACATAACTAAAATCCATTACACAAGGCAGCAGTTGAATGATAATAAAAATGATTCTGTAATTTAACCATGAAAATTTATCATATGTAATTCATTTCTAATTCATAGCAAGGACATGCAATAAAACCATAATGATATGCATTTGACTGTTATAAATCGAACACCGTTTTGTGTATTTTGAACATTTAAAAATAACAGGAAAATAACAAAATATATAAAATCGATAAGAATTTGATTTGAAGATTCGTTACTTTTGAAATATTATTTTATGATAAAACTCCGTTAATTTATTTGGGTGAAAATGAGGTGTGAAAATTAAAAAATATTTTATCCTGATACAACCATGACAGTGTGATTTTTTTCAAAAATAAGTTTATCAAATAAAAAATACAGTGTATACTAAAACAAACCTCGCATTCCACACATTTGTCAAGAATTAATTTTGAAATCCACAACCCATAATTGAAATTATTTGGGTGCACATTTTTAAAAATTATTACCATACTATTTTACAAATCCAAAACAGATATTGTGTTTTTTTGTGCTATTTTGACTCCATAGTGATTTATAAAAGATTAATAGTTTTAAAACCCACGCATTGATTTTTACTTGTGACAACGCTTTTTCTTCAGTTGCTTTACAAAATCTATGGATTTTTTCAAATAGGCTTTTATGAATTTAATTGTTAAATTATGATACTATAGAAATGTGTATTTAAAAATAAATTTAATAACCTTATATAGAATACTGGGTAGGTTTAATTTCATAGACAAGTGTTTTTTTTACAATAAATACATTTTCCCTAGTGGTCAGCGTGTTTGCCTACTATGTAAGGGGTCTCGGGTTCGATTCCCGACATAAAATATATTTATTTAAGAAGGTGTTTTAACACTTAAATATTTCACAGTCCTAAAGCATAAGCACCTTTTAATCTCACCTTCATGTAACAAAAATGATCAAGATACTCCGCTATTGGTGTACCAATGCAGTGTTCTATGGACCATTAGGAAAGGGAATGATGAGATACATTTTCATCCACTGACATAGAACAAATAGACGTTATTGCCTTATTGACTGCATTTCTTATTCAGCAAATAATGCATTGCCCTCAACGATTCCAATTGATGAGATAGAAAAACATGTATAAACTAGATGCAGCACTAAGTACCTGTCTTGTTTATTTTATTTATTTATTTACAATGTAACAATGCTATAACTGATTGGTTATTGTAAACACGTGTTCACATGAACCTGTGACTATTCAAAGTAGTTCGTTTTATTAAAACAATTCAATACATTACAAATAAATTCACATACATTTACAAGAAATTTCGTCATACAATTAAATGCTCCAATTTAACCTGCATGCAAGAAAAGATTTTTTATTTTATTTATTTGACAATTGTAGTCTGCATTACTTTACGGGATAACCCATCACGTAATGCAGACTGTAAATTAAGTGAATGAATAGAAAGCAGATAGCTGCTAAACTGCCGATATGTACAAAAAATAGATCCATATTATTCGCAGAAGCCGTATTCAGCAAGCGAATTGCCCTATTAATGGGTGAATTCTGACTTGCGTTTGTACGGCTTCTGGGTGCGTAAAACAGTGCATGAGATCTCGCTTTAGTATATTTATTGGGAACATACAAACTGATCTCTTTCAGTATATTATAGATTATATATACTTCCAGAAATCAGCTTATAGAAATGTACATATATCCAATTCCTCATAGCTCTGATGTTCCTTATTGTAAAAATGTACATAAAAATACAAATTATTGTTTGCATACATATTTTATAAATTTGTTAATTAACAAATTAAATAATATATCTAATCTGCTTTTGACAGTTGCAGTTGAAATTAAGGCATTAAACGGCGTCTGTTTTTGCAGAGACTGAAAACTCAGTCTCACAGCACTGCAGGAATGGCGAGAAAGGGGTGAATTGATAGACATACAAAATACTCAAAAGTCACTATAGCTGCTCAAATTTGGATCCCATGTTCTAACCAAAACAAGATACTTGACTTTGAGAAAACAGATTCAACCTAAATCGACGGAAGCATTTCCTGAGCAATAGGGTTGTTGATGGTAAGAATAGGCTGCCGTAAGAGCTGGTCTCAACGTGTAGTCTCGATGATTAAAAAAATGGGCTAGATTTGTTTTGAAAAAATTAAAATACGCTAACAACTAACATTCGTTAAAATAGATTTAAGCGTATCAGCTTTAAGCCGCTTGCTTAAAATTAAACTAATAATAATTTTCATATCATATTATTTTTTTGGTGGCATATTTCTGCGTAGCATCTGATCATGATGAAAATTTGTTAGAGAATGGAGGCATGGAAGGAAATAACTCACAAATTGAAATACGATTTTCTCTGCGCTTTTAACGTGTAAACTTAATTATATCCGATTGTTTTCATCTTATTTTTTCTATGACCTGATACATATAACATTTGTAACGATGAATTTAATATCTAATTTGACCACTTAATATGATAAATAATAATATATTAAGATTGAAAAATTAAGTAACCTGACTTGCCTTAAGATTTTGTTACAAAATAAACACTTTTACATAAAATTAAAAGCGATAATATAAACAGATGTCTACTAAATATAAATATATTTTTTCAGTTTAGTCAAAAATAATGGTCGATGTTTCAACTACAGAACTATCATTGATAGATTTTTAAACCAAGATGACGGAGTTATTCGGGAATGCGTAAATTTAGGCACTTACTAATGACCAGGGGCAAATTGTCCAAATAAGCGATTATACACAGCTCACCATTATATTTTACTTTCGATAATTATGTTTTAAAGTAATTGTGTTTATGGGAAAATAAATAAAATAATTATTTATTATAATTCACCACCACCGTTTATATCTTCCTACAAAAAAAAATATCTATAAAAAACGCCCAGCGCCCAGCCCGTTCTCAGTGAACGATAAAACTAGCCTTAGCTTATTTCTCCATACAAAAAAGTACACTATATTTTACATCTTAAACCAGTAGTGGTTTTTTAGTACTAAAACAAGCTTGCAGACTACAAATATTATTCGAAGATTCTCTATTTGGAAATTAGTATTTCGACGAAATACTATTTTTCTTTGATAAAATGCCGTTGACATATAATGTATCACATGGGACATGTAGCGTTCGAAGTGGCCGTCTTTGGTATTATTAATTTTAAAAGGAACCGGCTAGTGCTCAGCATTGACATTTCAATCACGGAAATATCTGCTCAAGGAAATATTTTTTGACAAACTTTAGTACAAATGTTTTATTAAAACAGTGTAGAATAAAGCTGCATATATCGCGAAGTATTTAATAATTTTTGTTTGAGTTGATTTTCACAGAACCACAAAAAATAGCAATTTATAATTATATTACTAATACATATATTGTGTACTTTTAAGCAGGTAAAAATTAATGAAGACTTTTTGTAGATTACCTACAAAATAATCACCGCTGGTCACTGCTAATGAATTTATCACTGCACGAACAAGTAGATCAGGTGGCAAATGATTTCAGCAATTTATCGCACCCCAGAAGCACACTGTTGTAAGTCTGAATTTGGCTGTTTAGTTAAGCTATGAAGGCGGTTTAACCACTTTTTTTTTTCTCTTAGAACACTCACATATCTTAACGATATACCATAAACTTCGGTATTCATTGAAATCAATTGAGCAAAATATCGAGAACACTGCAGTAATTATGATGCTACAGTGTTCTTCTCATATTTTAATCGTCAAATGAGAAAATACTGCAAAATACTGGACATTTAAGTGTCAATATACTAGGTGGATCAAAATTAAATTTTTGGAATAATCCCGAGAGATGGTGTTAGTATGCACTAATGTGAATCAATCATAAAAAGCTTCATCCTTCATTAAATATCAGCCATTTTTGTTTACGCATTTACAAGTTACAGCAATGACAAGCAACTAACCTCCATGTTTTTTTAAAATGGAAAAATCTGAGTTTAGAGTTCTGATTAAACATTATTATTTACGCAAGAAAACGATAACCGAGACCAAATCCAAGCTGGATAAGTAGTATTCGGACTCTGCACCACCGATGAAGATGATTCACTGATGGTTTTCTGACTTTCGTTGTGGCTGCACAAGCACCGATGACACTGAACGATCTGGACGCCCAAAAGACGTCAGTACACTAGTAAACGTGGAAAAAATCCATGATATTATGTTGAACGACCCTAAGTAGAAATTGAGGGAGCTAGCTGAGACCACAAAGATGTATGGCAGAGTGTTTAATATCATACATGACATTTTGGGTATGAAGCTCAGCGCACGATGGGTGCCGCGTTTGCTAGCGGTGGACCAAAACCGAATTCATGTTACAACTACAACCAAAATTACTGTCTCTGATAAACTTTTGTGTACTTATAAGGACCACCAGACTCCAACACATGCTCCAGTGTGAGTACAATAGGACAAACTTCACCCACCATTCTCCCCTGGCAAGCATCCTCAGAACTGCTAATAATTATGCTGAGCTATTGGATTTGCTCCACACCACTCCTGCTGCTATCAAATTGATAGATAGGATATCTATCCAATGGCCATCCCCTCAATTCCCCCTATTTAATGTGTTTCTCCATTCATCTTCACTTTATTTCCTTTTTCTTTTTTTAAGAATGAATTACATGTTAAGTGTAATAGTTGCGAGTTTATTTTTGTTATTTTCTATGTACTTTTAACTGTATATTGTAAGAGCCCTCTGGGCGATTATTAAATAAATAAACTTCCCAGGAGAATTTGTCAATGTTTACGCGAAATCCAACTGAGTTTTTGCATCGATTCATGACCATGGATGAAACATGGATACATTTCTACTTAACAGTCAAAACAATAGGTTCTCCGGGTGAAAGTGTTCCGAAGCGCCCAAAAACGCAACAAAGGACAGGAAAGGTTATGGCCTCTGTATATTGGGATGAGCATGGAGTAATATTCATGGACTATCTTGAAAAACGTAAATCTACAATTGGCGCATATTAATCAATTTCATATTGCAGAAAAACAGCCGCATTTGAAGAAAAAAATTCTCTATCATCACGACAATGCGCTTGCTCGTTCTTCGTTAGTTGCGCAAGCAAAATTGTACAAAATCGGGTTTGAACAGGTTCCTCGGCCACCGTATTTTCCAGATCTGGCCCCCAGCGACTTCTGCTTGTTTCCAAACCTGACGAGATGGCTCTCTGGTAAACGATTTTACTGAAATGAGGAACTCATAGCTGAAACTGAGGGCTATTTTGGGGAGCTTCCGAAGGACTACTTTTTGGAGTGGATAAAAAAGTTAGAAAAACATTGGACTTAAAAGGAATGCATGTTGAAAAATAAAACCAAACTTGGCCAAAAAAATGTTTTCTTATTTCAGTTATTCCAAACTTTTTGGCCCACCTAGTACATGATACGAGCATTAATTAATTTTAAAAAGTTGGTTTATGCTCTCCTGCAAAGTTGCCAATTTAGTCGTACCAGTGTCCTTCTAGAGCTGCATTATGAATCTAAAGAACTTCATAAATTCTGTGGAAAAATTTACTTATTTTCAATTCCTGCCCATAATGATATAAAGGAGGGAATGTTTAATTTGAATGAATGACCTCTGAGATGGCCGTTATTATTCATATTGAAAATTAGATTAGCTAGTGTATAAATAACGTGTCTATTTATTATACGGCAGTGACTAAAATCGACATGTCATGGGTTCAATTTAGAAGTTACAGTTATCATTAAGCAGAATTTCACTATTATGTGACCGTACTTAGAAAAATTGTACTATAGTTTACTAGTAATTCACTTTTACAAATTTAGGCGTTATATTAACACCTTCAATAGTTTGGGCATTTAAATATATAAGTACCGAAATGTATTTATATTACCGATTTAGAAATATTGAAAGCATTGTTGACCGCCACGGACAAAGAGAAAAGAAAAAACAACTTCAGATAATACTTTTATTATTTTTAAACAATATTTTTTTCTTTTGATAAATATATACTTTGCGACAAATCAAATTGACAGGAAAATGTTTCCTTATTCATATATTAAAAAATAATTCATTTCAAATAGCTACGGCTCGGAAAATAGACTATTTGTAAAGTAAACAAAAAATAATTCATTAAAAAAAAACTCTTATAATATGTTTAATATTTAGGCTTATAGAAAAATATTAAACCAAATAGTTACATCCGCGCACATTCACATAGTTTATAATATTTTTTAACTAACTCAATGGTTGGATAAATCGTAATTATGTCGATGCAAAAACAAAATAACCAAACGCGGTCACTTTCGTATATCTTCGGAGGAAATCTATTCTCAATTAACCAAATAAATGTCTTCTAAGCTTATAAACTAAACAGATCACATTAGACGAGAGTTTTTAGCATTTGGGTAATGGCTTCACTGGGCCCAGGCTCAAGAGACCTCCCGCTCCGAGCGCCTGGAGAGAATTGTTGAGGGTCCCGTTCATGGCGTTCTGTATGGACACTATGGGGATTCCGAAACACCCGTTGCCTTGCTCTCTGTTGGCCAATGGAATGAAGTTGAATATACCCAGACTGCTCAGCTTCCTCAGGTTGGATTGCTGCGAGAAGTCCACCACAGGCAGACCCATCTCCGACACCGAGTTGTGGAAGAGACGCTTGTGTTCGTGCAGCTGCTGGTAGCTAGGGTAGGAAACCGGGCAGCTGTCGCACTTGGCGGTCTTGGATCCGGGGTGCATCTGCGACATGTGCGCGTTCAGCGCGGAGGAGTTGGAGAATGTCTTGTTGCACAGGGTGCAGCTGTGGTCGAATACGTCTTCTGGGATGGAGAACGTGGAAGAGGTCGATTTTTTGGTGATGCTGATAGCGCTGCCGAGGTTGGGTATGATGACGGGGGGCGGAGAAGGGGACTTGGGTTTGGCCGTGATGCGGATTCCTCGCTGTGCCAGCAGGCTGGCTACCGCGCCTGCATCTTTAGAAGCCGGCGGCGGCGTGGGAGGTCTTACGCGAGTCTTTGTGACTGTCAGTCCGCAACCGAGCTGAACCGGCGGCTCCTTGGAGCCCTTGATGCTCCCGATCAACGGCAGCCCATCACGCTGCTGTTGCAAAGACATGATTTGGCAGTCCTCGTTGTCATGACGGTCGGGGAGCAGCATATCCAGGCGCTTCTTGGTGGGCGTCCCGGGAGCGCCGTTGGGTGCGCCGGGCCGCTTCATCGGCGTTCGGATCATGGTGGGTTTGCCCCCGCGGATGGCTTGGCCCTGCAGCGGCGCCCCCGGCCGCATCGGCCGCATGGGCATGCGTGGCGGGCCCCCGCGGCCGCGTTGCAAGCCGCCGCCGCGCGCTACCTTCAGGGGTCCACGCGGCTGCTGCAGGGAAGTGGCGAGGCGCGCTCCCGGCGCCGTCTGCAGCTTGGACGAAGCGCTGGGCGACTGCGGGTTCTGTATCCGGATCCCGCCCATCTTGCCGGGGCTCTGCTGGCCGCTCTGGTCGTGCATGGAGGTTGGGACCTGTCCCGGCATGGAGGTAGGAACTTGGCCCGGTACGGAGGTGGGAATCATCTGTCCAGGTCCCTGCGGCTGACCGTACGGGTTCTGCCCGTACGGCATCTGTGTCCCATAGGAAGGAGGGTAGGGCCCGGGGGGCTGTGGAGGATACGGGGGCGGGTACTGGCCGTATCCGGGGGCGCCATACGACGGCTGGTTAGGCGGGTAGGGCCCGTAGCCCGGCATACCGCCAGCCGCACCGGGGGGCTGCAAGCTCGGGTAGGGCGCCCCCGCCTGTTGCCCGGGGATGTAGCCCTGGGTAGGTGGGAATGCTTGGAAGTTGACGGTAATGTTTTGTTGGTGAGAAAATCTATTGTTCGGAGAACCATTGGCATTTGCGAATTTCCCCACAGTTTCCGCTAATTGTTTAAAGGGGTTACCTGCGAAGTTATTTAGAAAACCGCCAGAGTTGCCAAAAGAGGGAAGCAGAGCGTTACTAGATCCCGCTAAGACTATTTGGGTACAATGCCCCGTTTGTCTCTTGTGGTTTTCCAGAGATCGAATATCTGAATATTTGGTTTGGCACACTTCGCAAGTATGCTGCGGTCCTAAAGTATCTAGAGAGATATATTCGCTAGTACCAAGATCCGAATTTCCATCTTTTCTGTGACTAGCGAGTAAGCTTTCGAATATGGCGTCGGTATTCTTATCGGACATCATGGACTCTAGAGACTTAGAGGGGGCGTTCCAATTGAAATTGTGTTGCTTCTCAGTCGACAGATGGGGAGAAGGTGTACTGGTGAGTGTTGAGGTGGATGGAGGTCTCTGCACAGAAGAAGGACGAGGCATGCTGCTACTCTGTGTGGAGGTGGGAGTACTGGGTAGCTCAGTGATAAGTACCTTTCCCGGAGCGGGCAGTCCAATGGGAGGTTTCTTGTCTACTGGCACGGCGGGTGTTGAGTCAACAAACATGATGTCGTCGTTGTCCGAGTCATCGCCATTTATTTCTATAATAGCAACACTAGAGACTGGTTCTTTCTTCGGGATAACCATTGGTTTTGGTATAGAAGGTTCAATGACATTCTTCGCTTCTTTTTCTTGTTCGTACGCGAAAGATTTGACTTTAATTTGATCACTCGGACTGCCTGGTGAATCAGATCCCGGTTGGAATTCATTTTTGATCCTTGTTTGCATGTTAGCCATCCCTATGAGGGGATTGGTCGATGATGGTATAGCCTGGTAGTTGTTCGATACAGTAGGTTCCTTTTTAATTTGACATTGTTCTAATATCCCTTCTTTGATATCAAGAGAATCCCAATCGGAGGTGTTTCTTCTGTTGCTTGTGGGAGTAGCTGTAGTAAAATTAGATGGGACCGTGCTGATATTTGCTGCGGGTATAGCTAAAGGTTCAGCCTTTATTTCTTTGTGGTTGTTTACTACTTGGAAATCATCTCTCGATGTAGAAGAATGCTTGATGGTAAGTTTCAGAGATCCGGCAGTAGATAGTTTCTCCATCGTCGATGCGGATATTTTGGTTTGTTCTTGGTTTTGTGTGTCATTTACTGCTGCTGTTTGCTCCACTGGTTGTTTCTTGATAACGATATTTTTCAAATCGGCTATATTTACTTTTTTTATAACTGCAGGGAATTCTGCTGCTTTCTTGATGCTGATGCCCATACCCAGGTTTTGCAATACAGCGGCATTTCCTAAGTTGGTCTTAATGGGAATTTCCGTTTCTTGGTCGTCTTCTTCATCTGACCAGTCTTCTTGGTTCTCTTCATCGTCATCCTCATCATCAGAGGGCAACTTTTCCAATCTGATTTTGGGTTGCTTCACGTGTTTTATCAGGTGGAGGTTTAGCTCCCACCGATCGAGGAAATCTTCATTACAAGTATTACAGTGAGGCAGTTTTTCTGCCGGCGGAATAATTGAAAATGACGAGAATGTAGGAACACTCTTTATGGGTTTGTTAAGAGAGGGGACAACTCTCTTCACAACAGCAGCTCCCGAAGATTTTAGCTGCATTAACAATTTAGTGACAGAATCCTCCGCTGGATTCTCTTCATCTTCTTCTGGTTCTTCTTCATTTTCTTCCTCTTCCGGATCGAGGTGTTCCTCATCTGTAAAAAATAAATATTTACAAAATCATTTACATGTAGTTAGCTGCAGGAAACTTGTTGCAATTTGTGGAAATTCGGGTTTTTACACTGTTGAGTTGTGGTCATAGTAAATTATTTTATCAGTTTTAAAATAAAGCTTAGTTGCATTTTAATATTTCATTTGTCGACAGTCTTCGAATTAGTAAATTGCCAAATAAACATTCGGGCGAGTTGTAAAACCCACTCCAACTCATTTATTGTGATTTATGGGATAAATTTAAAACAAATGAATTGAAGTTACAAAACCTGCTACGTACCAATTTTGAAAAAGTTAGAAGAACAATCATAAAATTTAATGGATATTTTTGTACCAAATTAGGAATTCAGATTTTAATGATGCGTTTTAATTTAAGATCTTTATAAAATGTGCGAGAAAAAAATTCAGGGGGGCGAAGCACACACCGGAACTTCCTCATCCGCAGAGTAAAACATGAGACCAAAATATAATCTCCTACCTCTTGTAAAATTAAGCACAAGACGAACCTTCTAATAGAAAGGTTTTATCGATGTAAATATTTTTATTTACTTAAGCACACCATCATACGATATAAAACTCTCCAGGTCTGAATTTAAAAGGAAAATGGACTTCGTATTTTGGGATGCACACGGAAATTCATTCATACATTGAGAATGGAAGAACCATCAATAGTGCATATTATATGCCATTATTGGTATGTTTGATAGGAGAAACTGCAGATGAACGACCCCCAATAAAGAAGAAAAAAGTTTTTTTTCACCAAGACAATGCACCATACCACAAGTCGATGGTAACTATGGCCTGTATTCTCCAGATTTGGCCCCAGCGACTAATGACTGTTCACAGACACCTACAAAGTTGCTCCAGGGAAAGAGATTTGGCTCCGATGAAGCAGTGATTGCCGAAACTGAAGCCTATTTTGAGGCCAAAAATAAATTGTTCTACAATAAAGGCATCCAAATATCACTCTTGAAGGAGGCTATGTTGATGAATAAAGTCGAATTTTGCCTAAAAGTTGCTGTTTTATTAGTCGTCCTACGAACTTATTGAGTGATGTGTTAAGTCCATAGTGAAGTTTTATGATAATCAAACAAAGCTTCAAAGAAGATCTCTAACTTGGACTAAATAAATTGGCAGCTTCAAATCTTTCCGCACACGGCCGCGGATGATTGAATTTGATAACGAAGTTTCACTGCGCGCCATTTTTTCTAGTTTGTAAACCTGTGTTAATAATTGTGCTGAAAATACTGTAATCATTAGGAGGCACAATTTTTTTAATTGACTATATATTCAAACTTAGTAAAATTTATTTATTAATATTAGTAAAAGTACTATTATTTTTTCGTGAATACTGTGCATTATATAAAAGTTACTTTTATGGCTTCATAAAATGATAAATTGGAATTTTGAAAAGGGACGTTTTTTAAACAAAGTTGTAACATAAGTTATTGCACTTTACTGTAGAGCAGTGTTTCCCAGTCTTCTTTATGCCATGCCCAACAAAAGTCTTTTCAAAAGTCAGATGCCCCACCGGCATCTTTTTAAGTAAACGGCAGGTAATACATATATTATAACCGAAATAATTACAAAACACAAATTGAAAATTTAATTAAGTAGAATAAAATAAAAATGAAAACAATAATGAAACACGAGTGACAATTGAAATTGAGTACACACACACCTTGACGCCTAATTCATGATTAAATTCAATTACGCTTGCTACAAAGAAATTGACTGTCCGGATCGAACTTAGTTAATTTCAGTCTTAGGTCCCCTCTATACCTTTATTAGTTATATTCAATCGATTTCGTTTTTTAATGAGTAACTCGCTTATGGCGCTAAAACCACATTCCACCAAATAAGATGAGGGAAAGGGTAATAATAATTTTCTGGCATGCAAAGTAATATTAGGATATTTTGTGTTAGTTTCTTCGAAAATCCATGCCATTATTCCTACATCCTGCACAGTTTCTGTGTTTTCAGATAATTATTGAAATGGTAACGGGTTTCATTCTATTTTAAGTACAATTTGGCGTATATTTCAATTTTGTACATCTCAGGCATTTTTTGTATGACCGATGAGTATTCCCCTTTATATGTGGAATGCCGACGTGTCCCATCTCTGAAGTGTGGTGCCCCACCTCTGAGGCGTTATGCCCACCGTGGGAAACCCTGCTGGAGAGAAAGATTTTCTTGGGATTGAGGTGAAAATTGCTTCCTGTCACGCTTTGATTTCCACAAATGTGTAACCAAAAAAATACAATTGACAAAACCAATAATTACCTGAAGGAATATCAGGAAACGACAGGTTTGATGAATTGTCTTCTGTAATTTTAGGCATGTTGATTCTGAAAACAAAATAGAAATATTAATTTTTAGGTCAAAGATATCTCACCATTTTATTGGGGGCAAAATGTTTACAATAGGGAAATATCACTTTTTTTTACAATTTTAAATAAATAAGGGACTATAAAATAGTGTAAAACAAAAAAAAAAATTTTTAATTTTAAATTTCTGCTTAACGTTCATTGCATTGGCCACGCCCCTAATACGTCACAATTATGTTAATTATTGAATTTTGTTTGTGACCGTTTAAATTTAAATAGAACATCGTCACGTATCTTGATGTCACAATTGTCAAGGCCAAACATGTTGCGTTTCTGTAGAGATATTTTTAACCACTCAATTTAAAGTTATGTATGAAAACTTTTCTCCACAATATCCACATTGATTTTGAAAATACAATTAATTTTTATAAATCCATTTTGCATATTTTAATCGGTATTTGTAGTATGTTATATTTCCCTATTTTCTTAGGACTTTCTCTTACTTATAAAGGGTTTTCTATTAAAGAAGCTTAAACTTTAAATTTAAATACAAGTTGTGTATGAGATATCATATTTTAAAAAAATATATATTTGAAAGAGTATTTGATTACATTATGAATGGAATATGATACGGCCAAATGGCCGATTTTATTTAATTTTCTAGGTCTAATTTTCGTTGACTCGACCCCACAAATCGGGCTAGATATCATTGATAGGATTGTTCATATTGACTTTTAAAGCATCAAACGTCTGCGACTTTTTTTTTAAACAATCAACAGATTAAAGCCCTAAAAGATTGGCATTAATGATATATAATACATTGAATTAATTTAACCTAAACAATCCTAGAATCTATTTAAAAGTACAATAGGTATAGTCATGGCATGATCTAGGCAGACATAGCAAGTGTGTCATCTCAAGTCTGGAGTGATAACACCGCTTGCTTCTTAAATGCTTGCCTTTGCTGTGGGAACACATCGACAATACTATTAAGTGAGATTTTGTTAACTGTTGAGGATCCTTGGAAGAGGGGAAAAGAATTTGACGTTGATTCTAAAATTTCCCATAGCAAAGACCGCATTGGTACGCAAGTTACGGTGAGGTACATTAAGGTTAATCTGAGCAAGGATATCATGGGCATCTAAATAGTTAGATATTATTTTGTGCAAGAATATTAAACCAGCCAAAACCCTTCTGCATTCTAAACTGAAAATGTGAATGTATTTTAGACAGTCACAATAGTTAATGAGAAAGTTCAGTGTCTTTTTTATTTGTTAATAGACTAGACAATCATAATAGTTAATGAGGAAGTTCAGTGTCTTTTTTAATTTTTTTTTATTTGTTAATAGACTAGACAATCATAATAGTTAATGAGGAAGTTCAGTGTCTTTTTTAATTTTTTTTTATTTGTTAATAGACTAGACAATCATAATAGTTAATGAGGAAGTTCAGTGTCTTTTTTATTTACTTTTTTTTGTTAATAGACTAGACAATCATTATAGTCAATGAGGAAGTTCAGTGTCTTTTTTAATTTATTTTTTTGTTAATAGACTAGACAATCATAATAGTCAATGAGGAAGTTCAGTGTCTTTTTTAGTTTTTTTTATTTGTTAATAGACTAGACTAGACTTCGCTATACATTGTATTGGGTAAACTTGATGTAACTTTATAAAGGCTGTTAAAAAACTGAAATATGAACGCTACCCATGCTACTGGTAACATTTTCTATATACTTTGCGAAACATCGTTCAAATAATTTCTCATCATCATTCCCTTTCCGCACCTAATGGTGCATAGGAAACTGCATTGGTACACTAATCGCAGCGTATCTTGATCATTTTTGTTACATGAAGGTAAGGTGATCAGTCTTACACTTCAGCTCTCTATGATATATTTTGTTGCCCTTTAACACATTGTCGTCGGGACACGGCATTTGCCGTTTTTCGCGGACTGTCGGTCAACCGCGGGACACGGCAAATGCCGTTTTTGTCGACTGTCGGTTGTTGGCGGGAAACGGCATTAAACGGGTTTGTTATCAGCGTGAAATAAAACGCCTTGAAGGGTGATTTGCTACCTGGGGTGCTAGGCGACAGTCTGTCAACGTTATTTGAGATGCCTTGTCCGGATTGGCTAGTGTGCCACTTGTAAAGGCGTCGCCAGAAATCTAGAGTTTTATGCGATCTCAATCTCCAGTTTAGTTTGAGTCATTTCACGTATTGGACTATTTTTCATACCGCTCGCACTGTTTTGTTTACTGTTTGGTATTTTCTTATTTGAATATATTAGCATTGTATAGGACGTTACCCCTACAAAAATGTCTTTACAAGCCAATGATAGTGACGATGAAGTGTATGCCGACAATTTATCTAATTGTTCATGGAATGATGACATTGAAGAGTTGTCAGACAAAGAACCGAGTGATGATGAACAAATACCAAGACCTAGAACGTTTCACCGTCGCACTATTGAAAGTGATTCTGATTCGGAGACGAGCTCAGATGAGGATGTGGACGAGTGGTCATCGTTTGATAATCCTCCAGTTCTGAAATCGTTTTTAGGCCGCCGCGGTTTGAATTCAAATGTCCATTGTCCTCAAACTGTAAGTGATGCGATAGAGTTATTTATCGGTGATGATTTGTTTGAATATTTTATAAACGAATCTAATAGATATTACCACCAAAACTCACATAATTACAAATTATATAAAAAATCGGGAAAGTGGAAAAATATTACTTTGAAAGAAATGAAAAAGTTTTTGGGGCTGATTATTTTGAAGGGACGAGTACTGGTCTACTGAACCAACAACCGAAACTCCTTATTTTGCTAAAACAATGTCCAGAGACCGGTTTCGGCAGATATGGAAAGCGTGGCATTTTTCTAACAATGAAGAAATCATAGATAGTTCCGACCGATTATGCAAAGTAAAACCAATTATTGACCACTTTTTACCTAAATTTATTTATTTTTGATGATCAAATGTCAAATATGATTTCTTTGAAAATTTCGATCGAAAATATTATTTGGTTTAGAAATTGTGTCAATTTTAAGAAAGCGATATATTTTTGCGCTAATCGCGAAAAACACCCGCTATAGGCTAGAGTCTATTGTTCGAAGCGCCCGACTACAATGTGTTAATAAAAAGGAATATTTTTATGTTTTTTTGAATATTTTTTATTTCCTTTTTTAATTACTATAAAAAAAATACCATATAATCTTTTACAGAATATTTTATTTTCTCTTTCTTATTTTATTTGGGAAAGCAACAGTTCTACATACATATTTATAGTATACAAACAGATATAGTGTATAAACTCAGAACTAATAACAGATTTCCACAAAGTATACAAAGTTAGTAAAGAAAATATATTACATATTAACTAACTAACTAACTAACCATCACGTCATTTCTCCGGAGGGGTAGGCAGAGAGGATAGAACGCCACACCACTCTGTCCTGGCACACTTCCTTTGCTTCCTTCACATTCATACATCTTCTCATGCACGCACGTCGATTATTCCGACTTTTCACATGACCACTTTCAAGAATTTGTTGTACTTGATCATGCCATGTCTTTCTCGGCCTTCCTCGACTTCTACAACCAGACACATTCGCATCATAAATCTTTTTAGCCGTTCTTTCATCATTCATTCGCTCCACATGACCGAACCATCGCAAAAGACCTTTCTTAATTTTGTCGATAATGCTTAACTCAGCCTTGCATTCTGCTCTAATTTCGACATTAGGGCACCTATCATACATTGTTTTTCCATATGTAATCTATGATTGCTTGTTATCATACACAGTACTTTATGGACATATTGGCGGGTAGTCGTTAAATTTTGTGTGCCGCTTAATAAAGTTAATATTAACAGATTAATATCATTATGGAGCATACTAACAACTGGAAAATCGATGAATTGCTGACTAAAATGAAAACGTTCGAAGCTTTATTAAAAAAATCAACGACTTCATCAGACGTTCAAAACATCGAAGCTGATTACAAAACGTTTAAGGTAAGCGTCCTTGATATGCTAAGTAATTTGCAATCACAAAACAAGATTCTTTGCTGTAAATTGGATTGCATTGAACAGAAATCGCGTCAAAAAATGGTCATCATTCACGGGCTCTCTGAAACAAAAGCCGAAGATACTTCTCTGACAGCTGCTGAATTCTGTGCAAAACAATTAACTATTAAACCTCAAATAAAATTCGCTTATCGGTTAGGTATCTTCAAGGAAGGGGGCAAAAGGCCTATTGTTATAAAATTTACATCAAAGTCAAATAAAATCGACGTAATGAAGAACCGGAAAAGATTGAAAGGACTTCCATACCTCATAACGGAGTATTTGACGAGGGAAAGGCAGTCCATTTTCAAACAAACTAAAGAGCACTTCACAGGCGAAACTATCTGGACCAGGGAAGGAATTATCTATATTAAACTTAATGGGAAGATACACAATTTCCAGACTCAAGATGAACTAGATGATCTAAAGGCGGACAACACGACACGAAGGGAGTTAAGACCGCGTCAACAAAACAAAACACAATAATCTGGACTATTTTTTAGATTGAGCAGTTATTTTACCATTATCATGTCACTTATTTTCTAACTCCTCTTGTTAAATGATGTTTCAAGGTTATGTCTAGGTTTTGACAATTGTCATTCCTCCAAAGAAAGTATTTTTAAAGAATACTCTTTACTAGACAATCCACTACGATCATGTATAACAAGCTTTGCTCTAAAACCATTTTACACTCTTAATTCTTTACATTCGTGTCCTTTAGTTACGCCTTTGTTGTTTTTTATTTCTTTTCCTTTAAAATGATATATTATTCATGATTATACAAACTTGTTATAGTGCTACATTATCTATCTGCAAATTTGACAGCGCGGCTGCCTGCGTGTAGTCGCCTCTAGCGAATTATAATATTACTACCAAGTTGCCATATATAGATATTTTGTTTGTATAAGTAAATGAATTATTAAATTCCTTAATGTTATCTATGGTCAGCCCATAGAATATTTTTATTATGCTATTTTATAGGTGCAATGATGCGGGCAATATTGGATATTGGGATGTATAGTAATAATAATATACATTATATTCATTGAATGCTGGCACAATTTCATAGTGTTTTTAGCAAAACACAAAGTATTACCGCTAACTGTATTGCTTTCATTACTTGTTGGCGTTGTTCAATTTAATGTAAGAAACCTATCATTTGTAATGTTTTATACGATTTATTTAATACGAGAAACATACTTTTTTAAAGATTTTTTTTATTTTTTTTTTAAATAGATGTTCTCCATTTTTTTTTTTATATGTATCTGCGAAAGTATTTTATTATATATAAGTTTACTAATTCTTGATAACACTTGTACTTATAGTAGATATGTTTTTTACTTTTACTTTTTATAACCTAATGTAAAATGTATGACTGCATTATTGCGCCTGTGCTATTTATTCTTTGTTAAACTTAATTAAGCGGTTGTCACCCCGTTTTACTCATTTTTTAAAATCCTGTTTTCTCTTTTTTCTATTTTGTTATTTAATTTTACCTAGTGATTAGTTATAATTATACATTTACTATGTCCTCATCTGAAGAGTCCTTTCATTCTCTTCCTGATTCCATTCCTTCTTCACCTCTTTCCTTCTACCATTCAGAAATCTCTGATTTATCTGACATACACAATTCTTCTGATGACATGTTGGTTCACGATATTTTGGCTTCCAATTTCTCACGTTTCCCTAAAAACTTCCACGTGTGTCATATTAATGCACAGAGTATTCCCTCCCATTATTCTGACCTTCTAGCAACATTTTCTGATTTATCCACACACGCCATTTTGATAAGTGAATCCTGGTTAAAGCCATCCCTTCTCTCCACATTGTATCCATTACCGGGTTACCATCTTATACGTAACGATCGTATAAATAGAGTCGGAGGGGGGGTTGGAATTTACTTACGCGCTGATATTGGGTATTCTATCATCACAAAATCTCTTTCTTCTTCACAAGGTTTTCCAGAGTACTTATTTATAAAAGTTAACTTCAAGTTTAACAATCTTCTGCTCGGTGTAGTGTATTGTCCCCCCAATATTAATTATTTCTCAGAAGTTGAGATACTGCTGGAATCGCTTTCCTTACAATCCGATCATACCATAATCATGGGTGACTTTAACACTTGTCTTCTCAAGGGAGACTACAGAAGCAAACAGCTCGAGGAAATAGCGAAATCAGTTAACCTCTCTATACTCCCTCTTAAACCAACACATCACACTGAATCTTCCCATACACTTCTTGATCTTATTTTTACTACCTTCCCTCATAATATCAATAATTACGGCCAACTGACTGCTTCCGGATTTTCAAATCACGACCTCCTCTATTTAAGCTATAAAATAAACTGTCCACGATATCACAAAAAAACTTTACATCTTAGAAATGTTCGTAATATTAACAAAGAACAATTTGAGAATGACGCCTCTAACATAGACTGGAAGGAGATATACGAAACGGACAATCTCGATATAAAAGTCAACTCTTTAAACAGTACTATCATTGGCTTGTTTAATACCCACGCCCCTTTAAGACAAGTGAAACTGAAATATCCCCCAGCTCCCTGGCTTACCAATGACATTTTAAAATTGATGGCAAAACGCGACAAAGCTAAATCAAAACTAAAATTAATCAATTCTGTCCTTGGCTGGGAAAAGTTCCGAACACTCAGAAATCGTTGTAACCAACTGTGTCGGAATGCTAAAAGAAGACATATTAAAGATTCACTTAATAATCTTTCTTCCGCACGTTCTTGGAACTTCCTCCATTCACTCGGGGTGGGCAAAGCTATTTCCACTGTTGATAAAGGTAGTTCGCTGAACCTCAACGAACTAAACTTGCATTTTTCTACCCCTCCGGTGGTAATTGACGAAGCTTTAAAACGCTCTTTGTTACATGATATGAACAATACACAAAATTCTAATGTCCCTCAATTTCGTTTCTCCGTCGTCAATGAATCAGAAGTATCGCGCATTCTGCTTTCTATCAAAACTAAATCCTTCGGCAGCGATGAATTGAGTTTGTCGATAATTCATATGACTTTGCCTTTTACTTTATCTATTATTACTCATATTATTAATTTTTCCCTCTCATCTGGTTACTTTCCAACCCAATGGAAATCGGCTTTCGTTATTCCACTTCCCAAAAATGGCTCCCCAGCATCCAAAAAAGATTATAGACCCATCTCCATTTTGCCTATCTTTTCCAAAGTTATTGAACGAATAGCTTACAAACAAATTAACTGTTATCTGACACTTCATAATCAACTTGATCCTCTGCAATCTGGTTTTCGGGCTGGACACAGCACTACTACCGTCTTAGTTAAAATAACTGACGACATTAGACAAGCAATGAATGATAAACGTCTAACGCTTTTGGTCCTACTTGATTTTAGTAGTGCTTTTAATTCTGTTGATTTTGACCTGCTTCTCGCTAGACTTAAGTCCTTAAATCTATCTTCATCCGTGATAAATTGGTTTTCAACATATTTACGTGGCCGTCGTCAATGCGTTAAAATGGCAGATGTCTTTTCAGATTGGATTGATCTTACCGCCGGTGTGCCACAAGGGGGGGTACTTTCTCCACTTTTATTTTCCCTTTTTATCAATCCAATAACAAAAAACCTCCCCTGTTCGTACCATTTATATGCCGATGATTTGCAATTGTATATTCATTTCGAGCCTGTCGACATTGTTGAAACACATAGAGTAATGTCACTTGCACTCGACCATATCTCTTCATGGACAAAAAAACATGGACTTCTCATAAATCCAACAAAAACCCAAATTGTACTTGTTGGTAGTAAACAAATGTATTCAAAAGTGAATTTTTCCACACTTCCTCTTTTCAAAATAGATGGTACAGAAATTCCATTCATGACTTCAGTCAAAAACTTAGGTATTATCATTCATAAGCATTTAGAGTGGCACGATCAGGTTAACGAAGTTAGTCGTAAACTTTATAGCAGTTTGCACTCACTTAAAAGATTACAGAATTTCTTGCCAATTAATGTTAAGCAAACATTAGTCCAGAGCTTACTTCTTCCACTCCTTGACTACGCGGATGTATGTTATCCAGATGCTAACTCTGAATTGCTTGATAAGTTAGAACGATTGCAGAATATTTGTATTCGTTATATCTTTAATCTTCGCAAATTTGACCACATAACCGAGTATCGCACGCAACTACACTGGCTCAGTATCAGGCATAGAAGAAACATTCACATTCTATCACTTCTTCACAATATTTTAAATAATCCCACTTCGCCTGTTTATCTGAGAGAGCTCATCCAACCTCTTTCACAACACGGACTATCTCTTCGTTCTAGTAACGAGAGAACTCTTTTAATAGCCCGTCATCGCTCTAATTTTTTTGCCTCCTCTTTCACAGTAGTAGCCGCTCGATTGTGGAATAATCTACCCACTAATGTTAGAGACGCCCCTTCTTTATTTACATTTAAGTCAAGATTGAAATGTCACTATCTAAATATTTAAATTGTTCCTTTATCCTTCTTCTATCCTTCCCATCCCCTCTCCTCTCTTCATAGTAAAGTGTTATTTTTTTTTTATACATTTATTTATTTTTGTTAATCTAATTTTTGTATAAAATTGTAAGATTCAATATGTCCATATATTTATAATTTTCTGAAACTGAACGGTTTGGGTAGGTAGGAAGAAATTGCCTTAAGGCAATATGCCCGCCCTTATATGTATATTTATTGTATATGTATATAAAGTGTCAATAAATAAATAAAACAATAAATCATAGATTACATATTAAATAAATGCATATAAGTTTATACATATAAAAATGTTATTTTCATGTACTCGTAAATATTTTTCAATAATCAAAGAATTTTTATATATTTTTTTAAGAACAGTAAGTTATTGTAAATTGGGCGGGATTAGGACAAGAATGCTTGAAGAGAGGATAAGGAGGGGAAGGGAGATGTACAAATTTATTATTATGATGTCTACTAAGTAACATAATGCATTTTAGTGTAAATTTTAAATCTGACAGAGTGATGTTTGCGTATTCTATATCTTAAAATTTTGTATTGTACACTGAAGTTCTACGAAAAAAAGCATTAAAAAAAAACGATGTTTTACTTATTGGTATATGAAACAGGTGGTACCGTCTACAAATCCTGGCTGGCACATGTATTGTTATAAAACTAAGTAGTTCTGTACAGTCATCTATTCCTGTCATAATTTTGTAAAGCAGTTGTTAGTCTGCACACACTCTGCGGTATTGTAGAGAAGTGATTACATGGTAGGTGGAGGCAGTGAGAGTTGATACATAAGAAATACCGGTTTTGTATTTTAGGTACTTTATAAATTTGTTTTGAATATTTTCTATTCTTGATATATATATGGCATACTGGGAATTCTATATCTGAGATGCGTATTCCAACTGGCTTCTGACAAACGTATAATATAATGAAATTAGGGCCCTTGGATTATCTAAGTGTTTACTCAATCAAATTATGAAACCTAACATGCTCAATGCTTTGGAGGTAATTTTATTGATATGCGATTCAAAAAGTAGTTTTGAGTCTAAAACAATCCCAAGATCTTTGATTTCGTGCTTTCTCATTAGTACATTATTGTTTAGTTGGTAATCAAAATTAAGAATTTTTCTTTTCCTCGTGAATGTAACACAGACACATTTATTAATATTCAAAAACAGTTTATTTTCAATACAATAGTCAGTTAGACGATTAAGATCGTCTTGAATCATGAGGCAATCTTCTCGAGATTCAACTTTAGCGTATATTTTCATATCATCGGTATAAAGAAGAAATTTTGAATAACGAAAGCAAACATCATATTATAACTGTCTTCTTATAATAGAAGCAAAAATTAATTAGCATTTTCTTGTATACCTAAAAACAGGCCATGGCTTGTGGGATTTTATTGTTTACTTTTTTTACTATTTATGTGTATTTCATTGCTATGTAATTATCCTTCATTTTTTTAATACTCTGTGTTGAATACTCTTATGTGTATTGTAAAAAAAATATATATATTTAAAAAAAAAAAAACCAGTCTAGGGACTATGAAATATTCTAGTGTAAAAATAACCTTTTAAATAATATTTCATATCAACCATGTCGGGAATCGAACCCGAGACCGTACTTTATAATTCAGAATACCAAAAATTGGTTATCATCGACCCGTACCTCTCGCCATTGACATTTATGGCGGTGCCTGTTGATTTTGCAAGTATTGGCCAATGACCCCACTGGACCAAACTCCACACCAAACAGTGACATTTTCTGGATGCATTAGCAACTGATGGATGTCATGTGGAATGTCACCTCCCCAAAAGTGTCAATTTTGCTTGTTTTCATAGCCATTCATCCATAAATAGGCCTCGTTGCTGAAGACGATTTTCTGTATTAAAAGTACCTTAAACTGAGCACTCATTTTGATAGTTGAATTGAATGATTTGGATGCGTTGCTCAACACCTTGGGAAGGTGTTGATTATTAAAATCTCAACATTTGAGTGGAGTGCTAACATATTCAGCCTAATCTCACCCTCCAAGCCTAGGTCCTTATAAAACCAGGCTATTAAATAAAAGGTAAGTGCTTTAATATGTTGAGCTAGTTCTTACCCTAGATCTTTATGGAACCGGACTATTAAATGAGAGATAAGCGCTTCAATATCTTTAGCTAGTCCTTGTCTTCCAAACCTAAATCCTTTTAGAACCGGTCTATTAAATGAGAGGTGAGTGCTATAACATGTTGAGCTAGTTCTCACCCTAGATCTTTATGGAACTGGACTATTAAATGAGAGGTAAGCGCTTCAACATCTTTAGCTAGGTCTTGCCCTCCAAGCATAGGTCCTTAAGAAACCTGGCTATTAAATGAAAGGAGAGTGCTTTAACATATTAAAATCTTGCTCTCCAAGCCTAGGTTCTTATAGAACCAACCTATCAAATGATAGGTGAGTGAACCGGGTTGTGGTCCAGTTTCTAGTGTCGTGGATTCAAAAATCTGGGGTTCGAACTCTACTCTAACATAATTTGATAACCATTTTTCAATAGTAAGCCATTTACAACTTGTTGAAAATAGCCCCCAAAATTGAAATATTCGGATAAATCATTAAAATGCAAACATTTACGTCAAAAAATTTTTTTTTCAAATCATTTCCAATGATATGGGTAACGTCTTTAAATTATTTGCAGATGACACAAAAATATACAAGAAAGTTACTTCCCTACAAGATTGTCTTGATATGCAAGAAGATCTTGAAAACTTCTCTACTTATTGTGTAAATAATCAGCTCATATTAAATCCGCTTAAATGCAAAACAATTACCTTTACGAGAATAAAAAATCCGATAGATTATTCGTATTCTCTATCGGGTACAGTCTTGCACCGTGTCCAAGAAATACGAGATCTAGGTGTAGTTATGGACTCAAAAATGACATTTCAATCACATATTGATAAAATTATTGAAAAAGCATATAAAATGTTAGGTTTTATTATACGCGTATCTAAGTCTTTTAAAAATGATCTAACAATAAAAAATCTTTACTATAGTTATGTAAGAACCCATCTTGAATTTGCGTCTATCGTTTGGAATCCACAATACATTACTTATATTGACAGGCTGGAGAAAGTACAAAACAAATTTTTAAAACATTTGAATTTCCGATGCTCTCTTATATTTCCAAATCATGACTTATCTGCAGGTTTTCACAAACTGATTAACCTTGAAAAAAGGAGAACATTAATAGACCTCACATTCCTCTATAAAATTATTAACAGTCTAGCTGATTCGTCCCAGCTCCTAAATAAAATTCAAATTAACTGTCAATCACGTGCCCTAGGAAATCACCCAACCTTTAGAATACCTAGTGTCAATACGAACTATTGCCAGAATTAGTTTTTACACAGATCGTGTTCCACTTTTAACAGCTTTTTTAACCATATAGATATCTATCATACAGGATTACAATTATTTAAAAATAGTGTATTGAAAACTTTTGAATTAAACTCCCGTTGGTCCCTTTTTCTCTTATATCACTCAAATTACATACATTAATATTATTATTATAAATCAAATTTCTCTTTTGAAATTTTGTATTACTACTAAAATCGCTTGAAATTTTATCGACTTCTCTTGGTTTAAAATCTTCTCCTTATATTGCTTTTTCAAATTTTAAATATTACTTGCTATACTTGTTATTCCTTCTTTATTTTTTCTTTTTTCTCTGCTGCCATTGGCATGTTTTTATACTTTTAAACTACTTTTAATTACTTATATTATATATGTTAATAAAATCAACATATTGCTGCTCTTACTATAATGTGTCATTAATTTTGAAGATGTTTTTTAAATTGACCTAAATTTATTGTCTTATATTTCACTTAAAGATTCTTCTCATCGTTTCTTTGAATCCCTTAAAATAAATATGTGTTTATGTTTTTCCATTTTTAAAAAAAATGTTATTACTGTTTTATTTTATTTTTACATCTGAGCATGTTTTTCCTTCTTTATTTCCATTCTTAATTTTTGATTACTCTTACAAATTTTCTTCATTTTTAATATTATTTCCATTTGTAAATACTCACTACAAACTACAAACCTTAAAATATCTTTTTTTCAATTAAATTTTAATTTTTAAACAACTTTCATTTATGTTTTCTTTTTCCTTCTCTTTTTTATACTTTCATAATTAACCTTGCATATAATTGCTTTTTAATATGGAAACTTCACTGGTCCGTTAGAGTTAAGTCTAATTGTGTAAAATATTAAACTTTGTAACTGTACTGTATGTTTCCTGAATAAAAGAAAATAAAAAAATAAAAAATAATAAAAATATACAATGAAATATTATCATCTGTGTCTAGTATACGAGATTTGGGTATTATACTTGACACTAAACTTTCTTTTACAATTCATATTGAACATGTTATCAATAAATCCGTAAAACTCCTTGGATTTATTAACAGAAGCTCAACTGACCTAAAAAATATCAATACCCTTAAAACTTTCTTCTGTTCCCTAGTTTGCCCGCATCTATGAATATATTTCAATAATGAATGGGGGGGGGGGTTAACATCGAAAAGTACTCATTCAGTGTTGTAATTTTTGTAGTTTTCTCCTTTAATTTTATTACAAACTCATTACGAGTTTTGATTGAAATGTTCCACCTCTGACCTATTTTAAAGTGGTTGAGATAAAGTTTTTCTGCCTTATTTTTCGGCGTAGACCCTCCGGACTTGTATGCACTTCTTCCAGCGACGCTCCTAACATTTCTATAGCTTCCTGGCAGAACATTCTCACCTACACACCGCCGCTCATGCTCCGGCACACGAGGCGTTAGTGTCGATGGCCGCTATTCAAGAAGCTGGGATAGAATTGGTTGAATATCCCCTATATTCACACAAACCCTCTTATTCTTATTCTTAGAAGTGGGGGTCAGTGCTATTCAAGCTCGTGACGTCACTGCGACCTGTGGAGATCTATTGTGACGGGTCCCCGTGAATAGTTCTCCCTTTTAGGCCCAGGTCTATAAAGAGCCTGGCTACTGTTATCCTCTGTTATCTGGTCTCCATATTATGATGTTCACATCAAGAATATTGAATCAGTTACATCGATTTTCGAGAAAGATAGGCTGGAGGTTGGGCTTATCCAGAGACCAATATATGTATAAATAAGTTAGAAACTAGCTTAAATATATCTTCTCTTCAAGACCGTCGAAATAAATCCGACCTAGTCCTATTTGAAATTCTCAGCTCACTCTATGATACACCTAACTACTAAGCTCAATAAAATTGAATATCCCAACTAGAAACCTCAGACAAAACTTACTCTTTCATACTGATAACCATAGTTTTTATAACTATGGTTTTCATTCCCCTATGCCCAGAATTCTTAGGTCTGCCAACAAACATACCAGTCTTGATTTCTTTGATAACAAGTCAAGATAACTTCTTTCGAATTCAATTATAAACACCTCTCTCCCGCTTCCACTCCCACAAAGTCTACTATATACCATTGTGTCTTTCTACTTTTCTTTATAATAATTTTCTTTGTATAAATATGTCCTTAAAAATGCCCATTGGGCATATATATAAATAAAATAAGATATACAATATATTTTTAAGACATGAACCGACTCATGCCAGTATTCAGTGACAAAACTCTAGGCGAGGAAGCTGTCCTCAGCTTCATATTATTATCTGCATAAGATTAGAATGTACACTCCTTACCTTGAGTTTTGTTTTTGAATAAGGGCATTAAACTCCCTTCTCGTTCTGTTGGAAAAGCCTAATTTATTTTCCGTGTTACATATGATTTATTTTATGTCTTGTACAATCTCATATACATAACTATCCATTGGAGGAATTATACTTAAAGTGTATCTTGAACATAGTGATATGAAAGCGGTAAAGATTGTTAATATTTATATCTCGACAATTTCTAATCAGAGGTCAAATTTAGCTCATATTATGACTATCCATTATCAACGTTCATCTAAAAATATATTGAGTTACTTGTCGCTAAAAACAAATGCCATGATTATATCTTTTTTCCCAGTATGCCAAGTCGAAGCCGGTCACTTTTTTGTTTGGAAACGCAGTCTTCTGTTTTTAAAGTGTCTTAAAACATATTAACATAATCATAACAACACACAATACTTACAAGCATTGTGAACCATCCGATCCAAAGAAATTGAAAGCTTTTGTTTGCAGATAATCCTAGCGGCGTTCATACATTTCTCGCCAGCACAAAACAAAAACAGATATTTATAATTTAAGATATTTTATTAATCCACTATGCACTCATTTTTAATTTCACGCAAGAACGCTTTGTCGAGATTGTCAATTGTTAGATAGTTATCGAACGGCAATAAACGTCAAATTACCGGCATAAATTTGCGCGAAGCAGAACACGCTTTGATTCTAAAAAACCGAATCTCAAAATGGAGAATGGAGCGATTCAACAACTCTCAGATGCCAACGAAAAACAAAACAAATGTCACTTCAAAATACAAAATGGCTTCTGAGTATTTATTTGACGGTGGAAGAGTCCGCCTCGCGTTCGCATGTGTGCGACGCGCTCAAATTATTTTCGTTTCGGTTGTTTTTAGTTTTTGCAACCGAGAATGAATCGAATGAGCCGAGATGCACTATAATATATTGAACCTTTTGATGATCAAGTATTCAATCAGATTTTACCGGTTCTCGCAAGACCCAGACATTCAAGGTTCGAGGACTGAAGACTGAAGAGTTTACGGATTACAACGGTCGGGTTTGGTATGGGATGGGTTTATGCCAGTCAGTTGGTGTGAAAGCAGTGGCGTTGACGACGCGACGGTTGTCTCTTTTTAACACTCGCGATTCATCGCCATCAGATCGAGTGCAGTATAGTTTTACTAAATGTCGAATGATATGACGCTATAAATTCACCGACCTTCATGCCAAATGGCACAAAATGCTACCGAGCTAGTTGGCTAGCTAGCTACAAGCTAGCTTGAAGCGCTGGCGCTGAAATAATGCGTATAACAAGTAACAAATATGCCGCTTGTTTCGAGCATAGAGCGTTTAGCTTGTTCAGCAGACCTAGGTGTATGTAAAATACGTACTTGGCGTGATTGTACTGTAGTTGTAGCCACAGATTACAGATATCTTGGTTGTAGCTGGCTTAAACCTCAAACCAAATGCAACAATACATACCTATATATTCTACTCGAGTATAATTTACAAAAACGAGTTCTACTAAATTTGCATTATAAATTCTAATGTCATGTGTTAGGATTTAGGATATTCCATTTGTGGTATATGTTGTCATTATCATAATTATTCCCTTTTCACAACCAATGATGCATAGGCCACTGCATTGGTACACCGACCACACCATATATTGATATTTTCGATTACATAAAATAAAAATATGTTTTTTAAAAAACCTCGAAGAATTAAAAATACTAAGAATTAATGCGTAGTTTGATTTAAACATTTTTTTTACCCAAAACAAATATTTGCGTTCTTATGATTTTCCCAAATATTTTAATCCCGGTAGCCATTTTCAACGAACTGTACTACTAGGTATTTTAAAAAATCATAGCGCTGATAATACGATATATAAAAAAAAATTGGCTTAGAGGTTGTAGTCTGGTAAAACGAACGCAAAGGAAATTATACGATTTTGCCATTTTAAAATGAAAGCTTTTTTTTCAATCGCGCAATAATAAAAAAATTAGATAAAAACAATATTTTTTAGAGGTATTTTTGTTAAAGATATGGTTAAAAGTTTAATGTAACTAAAATATAAAAACTTTTAGACCGGCAGATTACGCCATTTCAAATTATGACTAAACTTAGGTATCTGGGATCTCAATAAAGACTAAGTATTGAACTAAAATTTCTTGCAATAATTAATCATTGAACATGAAAGTGGCCGCGGCCAAATTTGAATTTTTTGTTTTTGAAAAGAAATACAAGCATTTTAAATCATATACATTTTCGAGACATTTTCATTTATTTCTACTTAAAATTATGCCTTCAGTAATACTTAAAAAAAATATTGACATACCTTTTTTATAGAATTGTATTCTCTTTTTTTGAAAAAAGAAGATAATTCAGGTTATAATATTAAATTTTAAACAGTATCTTATTGACTTTTTTATGACCTTCAGACCAGCCCTAATCATTTTCGGTTACCCTGTTTTTAAAATTATTGTTTTTATCTAATTTATTTGTTTTTATTTTTGCGCGATCGAAAAAAAACATTCGTTTTAAAATTTCCTAATTTTGCGTTCGTTTTACCAGACTACAGCCTTAAAAAAAAAGACACCGAACTTCCTCGAGAGCGGGGTGCGAACCTAAGGCCTTTAATATTTGCTGTACTACCACGGGACCACACCCGGTTGTAAGCAAATAATACAGAGTTCTAAAAATCACACTATTGTCAAAATTTCGTTATTATCAAAAATCTTTATAGTATGTTGGTATATTCAGTCAGGCCTGGTGATAGCTAAAATTCTCGGGCCCCTGGGCAACGAAGTGTATGGGCCCTTCCAACCCCCTATTAGCACGAATTATTGAGATTTTTAAAACACCATTTACATATAAATACGCTGTCGTAGCGCTAGTGCAGCAAGAAAACAAAACCGCGGGAGATTCAAAACTTATAATATATATATATATATATATATATATATATATATTATACAAAAAAATTTCTGGGGCCCGGTTGTTTTTATTTTTATTATTATAGAAGTTATGTGTGAGCAAATTTCATAATAATAAAAAAAACATGTTTTCTTGGTTTGGTCCCGGGCCTCCTAAGAGCCCGGGCCCCTGGGCATTTGCCCCCACTGCCTCCCCCTGTATTCAGTAAATGTCAATCAAACCATCAGGCCGTTTTCCCCTAAGAATAGGCAAAGAGGATAAATTGCGACATCACTCCATCTTTGCATACAGATCTCGCTTCCTCTACATTCATACATCTTTTCATGCTCGCCCGCCGATTATTCCGACTTTTGACAGGTCCATCTACATATAATTGTCGGATTTGGTCGTGCCATGTCTTTCTTGGTCTTTCTCGATTTCCGCATCCATTCACATTCGCATCGTAAATATTTTTAACAGTTTTTTCTCTGTTCACTCGCCCATGTCCAAACCAACGCAAAACTCCTTCTTTATTTTGTCGATAATGCGCTTGTCTCAAACTTACATAAATGTACGGATCTCGCCATTCAATATGAATATTTATTAGGACCGGTAGGTAGTACCTATATAGGTACCTATTTCAAGGTTGTATATGTACCATGTCCACGGCAACTAGATACCTAGCAGAGATTTAACTATTTAGATAGCACTGATAGCAGCGGCTTGCAACGTTGTAGCATATCTATTACAATTACAGTACATAGATAGCAACGACTTGCAAAACCTAAAATTGTAACTCTTGTTAACATAAAAAAACGACTTAAAACTAAGAACAGCTTACGTGTTCCGTTTACACGATTGTACACATTATTATTATACTATAAACATAATGAATGTGTTTTAGTATTATGACCTATCTTAAATGTTTTTCCTGATAAGAAAATACAAATGGCAAACTGTTATAGCTCTACAAAATGTGATACAAACTCCAAACGTTAAAGCTGCCATATTATGTTATGATTTCCGTAATAAAAAATATTGACCTTTGTACTTTACACCGTAATGTCATATAATACACATTACACATAGATAAAATAATGACACCTTGCATTGTAGATTTATGATAAATCTTATTTTGGTCTTCTAGTAGTAGTCAGTAGTAGTCTTATCTCTTATCAGAAATAACCGTCGTTAATCGGCGTTGAAAACCGTTTGTGTTTGTAATGTTACGCTGAAATAACGGATCGATAATGTATTCTTGCTCGGATAATTTACAAACTCACGCGCAAAAAGACCGACTGTGGACGGCAGTATAAGTTCTCGGCGCAAGAAACAAGCTGTACCCTGCTACTCGAGCTAAGCAAATTACGTAAAATTTTCATCTTGTTTAGGTCTTGTCTCAAAAATGGAATCGTCCGATTCGGACAATGACAAGTGGTGGGGGGTTGGTAACGACTTGACTCGAGTGGTCGTGTCGAGTAATGGTTGGGCGTAGGGCCGTTGGGCGGTGAATAATGTTTTACTATAGTACACTAGTACAGTAAGGAAAATAAGCGACGACCGTAAAAATAAGCATAGAATGCAAAAGCAATTAATTTCTATGCAAGTACAGTCGTCCAATTAGGAAGCGATTTCTAACCATGTAACATGTAAAGCAAGGTAAAAATCATTGATATAATAATAGATACTATATCAATGAGTGGTATTTTTTTTTATGAGTCATTGTTTAGACAGATTTAAATTATAATTCTGAAATTATTCCACGACTAGCTGGAAAAAGTCAGCGAACGGGAAATACTGCCCTTCAGGCCTCATTTAATCGGCCCTCCGGGCTTCGTTTCATCGGCTGTACAGGCCTCATTTAATCGGTCCTCCGGCCTCGTTTCATTGGGCCTACTGGCCTCGGTTGGTTAGGATCTCAGATACCTAGAAATATTGCCCCTTTATGCCTCACAACGAATATATGAATAGTCTAGCTGTTTTTATTATATACGTTCAAACAAAATGTTCACATTCTTATACTTAAATTATTTTAAATTAAACTCTTTTATTCCCATAATTGTATAAAATCATGTTTTACAACCCCTGCTTGCACTTGTATATAACATAGAAATTTGTTTAAATTTGTCTGACAATGTCGGTCACTAGATGAAACTGTCACTGGTAAAATTTATAAATAAAAGTGGAATAAAACTATATACGTAATTTTATTATTATGATAAGTTCATCAATGGTGAAGGCATTTATTATATTCGACGCGTTGCTGCTGGTAGCAAAAGTGCAAGGTTTTACAAGTTACACGTACTGCGACCACAAAGCGAATAGCCTAAGTAGGCTATTCGCTCTGTGGTCGCAGTACACAATTTTATTAAATGTTCATATAATTAGGAAATTTATGTCAATTAAAAGAAAGTTTTATGGAAGTACCTTCATAGGTACTATTTGTGTAAGGTGAATGATTAAATTTAACGGAAGCCAACACTTTGATGGCGGCCTGCATACATAGGATCCACTCTCTTGGACCCCACTCACGTGACATGGACCCCCCGCAGGCCGAAGTCAATCCCTGGGGGTCAATATACACCACTGATATAAGGTGTAAGCAAGAAAGAAATAGAATAAGATAGGTGTTCATTCTTTATTACAAGACTACAATAAAACTATTTATATCCCTTTTTCCTTGGTCCTTCAGTTTTGCCAGCTTTAGGAGAAGTTTTTGTGAAGGATTGTGATTTTTTATTTTGTTTGTTGGCGATTCTTGTTCCAGTCTTTTTGAAATTGTCTGTTTTTTTATTTACATTGTTGTTGGTACTTGCAGTCGTGGAATAAATTACAACACTGTCTATTGTCACTGGTGTTTGGGAAATGCTTTTTGAACTAGTGTGCTTCTCGTTTGAAATATGTTCTGTGCTTTTTAATTTATGCTGTGAACTGCACTCGCCGCAGCTCATGTTACTAGCGCTGGTCCCACTGTACTGATCAATGGCTTGTTGTTCCAATTCCTCGAGCTTTCGATTAATACTCTCATCTGATACTTTGTACTGTTCTAGAGCTTCTCTTTCTAATTTATCATAGTGCGCATCAGCTGAACAGATCGTTTCCGCTGAAGAACAGAAGGACTGGTTTCCGGGTACTGAATATACAGCTTTAATTTGTGTGTCTGCTTTTGATGATTTATTTCCAATATTCGTATCAGAATCTTGAGAAGGGATTTTAGGAGTAAATTTATCACAACTCAAAGAGCCAGCTACATGTTGTTCTTTAGGACTGTTGCTAAGAACAGCGCTGTACAATCTCCGTCGGCTCGTTACAGCGGGAACTTCTGTTACAGTGGGACCTTGTAATTTTTTTTTGCGAGAAGCATTGAAATTTTGTTTGTTGTTTGGATTTTTTGTCTGAATGTGATCGACTGAAGAAAATTTATTACATTTTATGAGTTCTGGATCATTGGCAGAACATTGCTTGTTTGAGTTGTTACCTCCAACAGATACGCTACATTTGGCTTTAGGGGAGTTTGCGCACGATGTTTGTTCTAAAACGCAGATAGTTAAAGGTGAACAGTCAAAAACTGGGGATGCACCTTTTCTAGGAGGAGCAGCGTCACATTTCGGTGAAGACTTCAATAAACAATAACTAGGATTTGATACTTCATTCTTTTTAAAATTTGTAGGGGAATTAGCAGTTTTTTTCAACAAAGTAATGGGTTTGTTTGTCATATTACTCTCCATCTCAATCTTCGAGATTTTGCTATCTTTTTTTCTTCTTCTTGGGTAAGATAAAGGATTGGTTTGCTTATCTGAAATGCCACTTTCACTAGAAAATATTTTTGTTTGTCCCTTCGCATTATTAATTTTTTCATTGTGCAGTTGATCCAGTCGTTTAGACAAAGAACTATTACTACCAAAGGATGAGTTCCTAGACAAATTTGTCTGTTTTCCTAAAAGTTTTTGATTGAATAAAGATTCTAAATAGTTATTGCATTGCTTTTCTACCGTAAGACAATCTTTATTTGTTTTATCAGCCTGTGAATCGACTGATTGCTGCGTTTGAGAAGAAAGTTTTATGTTTTCTAAAGAACGAGCTTTGGAAGAATCTTTTAATTTATTTTTCTTGCTGTTGGTAAGCAAAATTAAGTTATTATTTTTAGTGGCCGTATGGTTCTTGACAATGTTAAAAGTGGTGGTTTGGGGAATTTTCGGTTGGCGACCTGTGTAGGTATCCGGGGGCTTTTGGTAAACAGGTATTGTATTCTGATGACCGAACAGGACCTGGTGAGTCTGGAATGGAAACATCAAATGAACTACTTGGGTCGCTACATCTTGAATTTTCCCTGGATAATGTATACTTGAGTCAGACACATCAGTTTTGGTAATCATTTGATTTTGCCTACAGCAAATAATCGTGTGCTGGTAGACACTGATCAAATTGCTGTAATAAAGTTTCTGCTGCATGATTTCTGGGCCTGTTATATTTTTAGGTATAGGTAGGTTTTTGAGTGCACAGTGAGCATTTGATACGATAGGAACAGCGGCAGAAGGAAATGTGGTATTACTTCTCGGGACATTCATAGTCTTAAGTAGATTATTTTGCGATAAAGCCTTGGGGAAGAGTTCACAAAGCCCAGATCTAATGGCATTGTGGTGGCGTTTGATCGCTGGAGAATTTGGGAAGAACTCGGGAGCTTCGACATTCAACAGATTACTCTTCATCGCACTTTGTATACGGGGAGCTTTATGTTTATGGCGACTTTGAATGATTTTTCTCGATTGCGAGTGTATGGGGGTGGGTTTTTTCTGTTTGTTAACTTGGTCGCTGGAGTAGAAATTCTTCATATGAGTTTTGAAATTTTGCAGGGATTTCTCCAAAGCCAAGGTTAGACTCGGAGTGATGGAGAATATGGGCGTTAGAGGTTTCCCCTTATGATCAAACAATAAGTATTGGTTGAATTTCCAAGCATTTTGAGCTGCCTTCCCGTAAACTTTTGCAGAAAGAATTTTCTCCTCTTTAGTTTCCAAAGTGGGATTGTATACAGCATTGGTTATATCACACCTTAGAGGATCTAAAAAGTAAAGAAAATGAACAGTGAATAGAAAGTCCATTATATCAACAGGTAATCCTCAAGCTAATGAGAATAATTCAATATGTCCATGTATTTATAATTTTCTCAAACTGAACAGTTTGGGTAGGTAGGAAGAGATTGCCTTAAGGCAATATGCCCGCCCTTATATGTATATTTATTGTATATGTATATAAAGTGTCAAATAAATAAAAAAAGTACTATGAGTTTTATAAAAAGCTTTCTTGTTTTGTCAAAAATCCTAGAACCACTCTAGTGATAAACAAAGTTTAGTAAAAACGTTCATAAAACATACACATGCATTTCATACAGCATATAATATACATTACATATAGCAACTATCCAAAATAAAAATGTCTACATTAATTCTGAGTTCATTATAATTTTTACAGGTTCATCTAATAAAATTCAAATTTTATTTTCATTTACTTTATTTTTAAAACACCCTTTTTTAAAATAAATATTTCAAGTCAACCATGTCGGGAATCAAACCCGAGACCTTTTGCATGGTAAACAAACGCGCTGATCATTAACACACCAAGAGGCCGACATATAAACATAAATAGTAAAATTTGGTAATAAATAATATAAGCAGAAAAAATAAGTACTGGGCAGATATTGAGCCGAGAAACAAGCCACTGCTGTGGGCTTTTAGGCATTTCTACACTGGCCAGCTTCTGGTACTTCAACATCTGCACAAATATTCATATACATATATAACAGACTCCAACACATGTTCCAGTGTGAGTACAATAGGTCAAACTTTACCCACCATTATCCCCTGGCAAGCATCCTCAGAACTGCTAATAATTATGCTGAGCTATTGAACTTGCTCCACACCACTCCTGCTGCTATCAAATTAGCTATCCTATCCATTGAATGGCCATCCCCTTAATTCTCCCCTATTTATTTCTTCATTCATCTTCACTTTCTTTTTTCTTTTTCTTAGAATTAATTACATGTTAAGTGTAATAGTTGTGAGTTTATTTCTGTTATTTTCTATGATATTTCACATGTACTTTTAACTTTATATTGTAAGAGCCCTCTGGGCGTTTATTATTAAATAAATAAGTTAATAAATAAACAATGTCATAGATAATAAATAATCAAAATACTATATTGATATAAAAATAAATACTATGCAACAATAATTTGGAATTTAATAGACTACTGCTTTGGTGTTGTGACCGTTTCATAATCATATGTTTTTATTTAAAGACCAATAATTTAGAAACACAATATCTGATATTTGTACATACGAGTACTTAATTTCAACAACTATATGTATTGTTATATGATATAAAATATTTACCAGTCTCTCTGTCCTTAGGAGAAATGTTATCATAGGTAAAGAAGGAAAAGGAAATATTGATGGTGAGGTTAGACAGGTGAAGAGGGAGCTTCAGTTCCGGGTACACAGAGTCTAACTGTAGCAGGAGGCCTGGAATGTTCCTGCCTGCAAAATAGAAAAGCAAAACGTTACAAGACACACAAAGATGTAGGAACGGTTGGATCGCCAGACTGTGAATAAATATAACTCTTTTTTTTTTTTTTAATGTTTGAAGCACTTACTTTGTGGAACATTATTATTTAATATATTAAAATAAAATCACTTTGTTTTTATGTACCAAGCTTGTACACTCTTTCTGAAAATCGCTTTAATTTTGGAGAACTTAATATGTTCATCCAGGACATTAAACACCCTTGGGGCCACAAAAGAGAAATTCCTCTGAGCAAAAGTCGTACGTGTTTTCGGTATGAAATAATTCAAATTACAGGAAAACCTCGTTCGAGCATTCTGCTGGGATCTTCTTTTGTAACCACATGACCAGAAATGTGTCAATGACTCTTTAAAAAAAAAAAATGTCTAATGTCCAATACCTTCATGAATTGAAACAATGTCTCAAACGGGAAAGGGGGGGGACATCAAAGCATCACTCCAAGTATTAATTTTTGTATATTTATTAGGGGGTTCATGATAGACGATAGATAATTAAAACAACTGTGTTAGACTTTTTGGCCTGTTATACAAAAAATAAAAATTACTCCCTTCAGCAAAAATATGGCTGATATTAGATTTATGATTTGATATTTCAATACACAATACTATTATATTTCAAGTGCATATCTGGATGACATAAAACTATTCTCTATGTTTCACATGAAGAAGTGACACAAAAGCGTAAATACATTTTGCGATTATACCTTGTCTTGTAGTTTGCAATGTTGGTAAATCGTTTTCTTTTTCTTCTGATTTGAAAATCTGCAATGATAAAAACACTAAAATGAAAATACAAATGATAATCTAGGGCCCCGATTACAATGGGAAGCTAACACAGTTATTATCAACGATCCATAAAGTAAAAAATAAATAACTGTATGATAGTTTATTTTTTAAAAATGTTCAATTGCAGGTTACTGATGAAGATACTCAATTAAAAAAAAAAAACATAAGCATTTTCTTTGGAATTAATAATTTAATTACTAAACTGTATTTATAATATTAGTTTTGTGACACCCGTTGATGGGAGCTCTCTTCCAAAACCAACGTCATGTTCTTTTTATAGAATAATAATTGATTCACAATGCTAATTGCTAATATGTAGAAATTTTCCATGGAATTTCAGCAATTAGCCTTAATATAAGTTAAACAGTTATGAAATGAACAAAAAAAAAACCTTTTTTATGTTGTTTTGCACAGTCTTCACACCCGGCCGCATGAGCGAGGGGGCGGGGAACACTTCTATCGAGTCTCTGCAGATCCCATCTGGACTGATTCACATAACTTGTCAATATTATTATACGTTTATCATTTATGTAGGCATTTAAGTGACAAATAGTATATTCAGGGGTAAGCACCTAATACTGAAATTTAAGTCTACCTGCCTTATTTGACTATGGTGGCATAGATCGGGAGTCTCTATACGATATAATGCTACAATTTCAAATCCCTCCAAAACTGATTAGACTTGTCAAATCAACCATGTCAGACTCAAGATATCAGGTCAAAATATACGGAGAACTAACGGAAGAATTTGCAGTGTCCCAGGGATTAAAACAGGGAGACGGCTTGTCCCCAACTCTTTTTAATATTGTGCTCGAACATGTCGTAAGAAGAACTCTGATAGACATTAGCTCCAAAATTTGTTATAAGAGTAGCCGACTTGCCGGGTATGAGGATGATATCAACATTGTCGGGAGATCAAAACCAGCCATTAAAGTGGTTTTTGATCCCTTGAAAACAGCTGCGCTGCACAAGATGAGGGACTGCAAATCAATGTTGAGAAAATAAAAATGATGACAAAGAGCAGTGTTCAATATAAAGATAATAACTCCTTCAAAGTGGTCAAGCAATTTACCTACCTGGGCTCTGGCATAACAGAGAACAACAAGGATCCAGCAGAAATCAGAAAAAGACTCACAGTGGCCTACAAAACATTATTTTCTTTGCTGCTCGTGTTCAAATACCGTAACGTCCACAGAAAAACCAAAATGACCATTTACAAAACCATTATACTAACTGTATTAGCATATGGGTGTGAGGCGCTTACACTGACAGTGAGAAAAAATAATCAGTGGCGCATTCAGTTTAACAAAAAGAACTGTACAAAATATACCAGGCCCCGAGCATCTTGGCACATGTGAAGTTGCTAAGATGAAGATGGGCCGTACATGTACAGCGAATGCCTGATTCATGTGTCTCTAAAAGATTAATGAATAGACACCCAGTGGAAGGAGATAAGTGGGAAGACCCAGCCCAAGATGGGAGGATGAAGTGAGGAAGGAAGTTGCGGGAGGGCAAAGCTGGATATGGGCTGTAGCGCCATCGGAAAGAGACTTGACTCGACTATCATAAAAAGAAATCAATTTATACAAATTCCAAGTCAAGTGCTTTATTGAATTAGTTGTTTATTGTCTACTTTTAATAATGAACATGATTTAAAACAATTTTAAGCTGCCAGAATTTAATTAGTCCATGTGCTTTGTAGCGGCAAGCCGTTTGTTTGGCGTCATAGCTATTAAAGTTATTTATCTTCACTCGATTTTTACCTAAGAGTAGCCATTGAGTCAAAAATGCTCGTCCAGGGTTCTGGTTCTTTTTCACACTCAGGACTGTATTCTTCATCCTCCAGAGCACAGAGTTTTTATATAAATACATTTTATTTTATAAAAAAAAACCAGCCACGATCATCTCGGTCACTGGTTATTCCAAATTGTGGATTTAAGTACCTTATTCCTAAGGGGAGGGATGAGGTCAGTGCTATACAAGCTCCTGATGTCATTGCGACCTGTGAAGATCTATTGTGACGGGTCCCTGTGAATAGTTCTATAAAAAATCTGGCTACTGTGTGGAAGGCGAGAGTTCTCATTTTGCTAAATCTCCCCCCCAAGCCCAGATCCGTAAAGTATCGGGCTATTAAGTAAGGAGCGAGCTCTTTAACATCTTCAGATTTGAGTATCACTCGTCTTTTATGTCTATAATAAATTAGAGTAATAATCTATTTCAATTCATAGATTTCAAAGATACACAACACACACACAAACCATTCAAAGCAGGGTAAAATAAACAGAACGCCATATCAGTCAGTCTTTGCATGCAGACCTCGCTACTCCTACATACATACATACCTATGCACGCACGCTTTCATCGTTCTTTCATCAAAGATTCTTAGTAATAATCTAAAAAATAGTTTATCATATACTTGTCTGGTACCGCTAATGAAGAGCTGACTATACAAGGATCCACAAACTGAATCAGATGGAACACAAGTCTCGTCATTTCCTCCTGTCAATTTTTGATACCAGTAATCTACCTAGAAATTAAGTTAGTTTAATAAGATAAATGATTTCAATTAAAACTTCAATAATTTCGGGGTTGCGAGTGTAAAAGATCTTCAAAAAGATTGTTAAAACTTGTCTCCTAACCTTTCTCGAGAAAAATGGTTTGTTGTTAGATAGCCAATATGGCTTCCAGGAAGGCGAAGGCAATGCCGACGCTATAGCTGCCATTACTCTAAAAATCACACAAAGTCTCGATAGTGGTAAAAAACTTATCGCAGTATTTCTAGACTTCGCCAGACCTTTGATACTGTGTCTCATTTATTACTTGTAAAAAACTCAGACACACTGGTATCAGAGAAAAGGCTCTTACTCATAGGTAATCAACAATAGCTTTTAAGACACCAGCAGGGGAGTTTTAGGAGTGAATGAGTCACAGTATCTTCATGAAGTTCCACAAGGAACTGTCTTAGGACCTGTTTTCTTCCTCGTATATATAAACTCCATATGTGATTTGAGTAATGGCGGAAAAACTATAGCGTTTGCTGATGACATGGTTGTTCTGTTCGGTGTTTCAAAAAGCAAATTGCGGCATAAGAAATGTCGAAACTCGCTAGATGACAATCTGCTTACGCTAAATGTGGATAAAACCAATTATCTTATGTTTAGTATCAGAGATGGATCAACTGTTCGTGTCAACTATTAAAACCAGCTGATAATATAAAACATCTAGGCATTATCGTTATTAAGAATTTGCTATGGGAGACAAAAGTCCAGTTACTGGTATCTAGATTAATAAAACTCAGCCATGTCTTTAGCTCGATATGTAGAAAATGTTATTATGTATTTTGAATATTGATTTGTCATAATATTTATAAATGAAGTGATTTTAGTATAGAAGAGTCACGACTTAACACGGAATTTTCTAAGAAATCAGGACATGAAAATTAATAATTGCGTTATAGTAAAATAGTGTATTGTGGGTATTAAAAAAAAATTTTTTTTTAAAAAGTAGCCATGAGTAATTTATTATATTTCACCTCTGGTAACATCCAGCACTCGAGATCATCAGCATTATTATTATCATTGATCGATTGAATTGGAAGTTTAGCTATGAATGACGACTCTCCATTATCCACAGTATAACAATTCTCTCTGGAAAATTATATTATAAATAATATTTATTTTTGCTTCAATATTTTCGATTTACTTTTATGGCATCCCTATTATAATAAAATGGCAAAACAACAGCTTTACTGAGTAGTATTTTTAATGGACAACTATGTATTTTGAATGGTCCAACCTCAGAATAATAATTCGCTGCCGCTTATAGAGCCGCCCACATGAACAAAAACCATTCCAGGATTATCAATCATGAAATCAGCGACAGTTTGTAGCAAAACAATGGGCCGTAGGCGTAGAATTAAGAATAGTTCAGAAACCGCATACGCATATCAAACAGAAGGCGACTAAACTACTCATAAATGAGTAGGTTTACATTTTGGCTTATTAGTTTCTTTGTAGACGTCGCTCAGTACGCAACTCCCGATTTTAATTCAACTATGCCGTGTTGTGTCATTTTAAAGTGTATAAATACCGCTGGGATATTAAAGAAACAGGATGGGATCACATTTCATGTGTAATTAGCAAATGTATGTGTAAGTAGCAAATGCATTACTTAAAAATTTAATTCTTTTTCCATCTGTCAGATTGTTGAAGAAAACAAAATTGACATTTCGTTAGTGTTGCCAGGGTAGTAATTTTTTTTACCTTACTTTGCTCATCTAATTAGAGAACCAATGAAAATTGGATCTCGGGTTAAACAACGCCGTGGTGGACATTCGACTGACATTATCTTCAAAACATCAAATATTATTTAACATGATATAAAAATATCCATTTTATGTAAAATACAATTTGTTTTATATTTTAAGTTTAAAGTTCATTTGTTAAATTACTCTTAATAAATGACCCTTTACTTATCTACTCTGCTGTGTCAATCAATATTTCCGCAAGCACAGTAAAATTTTAGAGAATTTAACAATTTTTTTTTCCTTACATTTGTGTTGGAATTATATTTTTTTCCATTGTGCAATATTACGCGGCGGCATCACGAATGCGCGCGGTGAAAGTGCGGCATAGTGGGGTAATTATTAGACACAGTCCGATGTATTCAAATATGATTCTACGCTCCTTCTGGCTATTCTTAATTCTATGGCCGTAGGTACTTAAATCGAGAATTGCCAAATAGGTATTAATTTACACTGTATTTTTTTTTAAATATACCAAAGTATTTCATTATTTAAAAGGTAGGCGTTACACATTTATAATTATTTCAATTTATGTTCTTATAATTCTTTTTTTATTATTGTAATAAGGAAATTTCCACAATATTTATGAGCAAAGCGACAAAATTATCCATTACACTTCTGTTATTAAACCAAAAATTGCAGGGCTTTTTGATATGCAATAGAGAGAAATGGCATCTCTATAAGCGGACAGCGTGTTATAACTCCGAGAGCCCAAACCCACCTTTCTTCATTGTAATAAAAATTTCCATAATATCGAGCAAGTCTCGATTCAGGAATAACATTGCTGACAGCAACTTGTTTTTCACTGTATGAATTCTCAATGCAATCATTGGGAGTAGCTCTTTCCTTTACAGGGTTATCTGCACAAAACAAGTTTTTTTTAATACATATTTGAATACCCACGTCCTTTATAAATATAAGCTGTATACCTATCTATTATTTTTTTAATGTTTTGTGTACAGTGGAACATATTTATAATTAATCTGTTCCTGGGCCCCGATTACAATGGGAAGTTAACAGAGTTATCTTCGACTGTCTATAAAGGAAAACCGATAATTGTCTACGAAAATGAGTCTATTTGCATGAACATTTAAAATATCTTCGTCGGTAACCTATGATTGAACATGTTTAGAAGAAAAAATTGTGTGCATATTCTGCTTTTCATACAGAAAACTTATTTTTACTTTGTAGATAAAATTAAAGATAAATGTTAACTTTCCATTATAATCGGGGCCCTAGGGGTTTAACAAATTAAAAAACAATTGACTGAAAATTAAATAATCTTGAAATTGACCAAAGAGGGAAAAAATTTTTGAGAAGAATATATGGAAGTCTAGGTATTTACAGGGCTAATGACCTGTCATTGACTGGTTTAAGTGGCCACTTTACATACGGTGTAACATTCACCAATCTGCCTATGTTTAAACCACATTTCCTCCGCTCCTCCATTTGTTGACTTTATAGAAGGGGCCAATCAAATCATCCAATGACAAGTTATAAAAGTTATAAGCTCTGTAAATGCTTAGACTATATTCCTGTCTCAAAAATGTTTTCCCTCTCTGTTGCAATAAATTTAAATCTTAATACCTCCCTAAGGAGTGGGATTCGGCCTCATATACAAGCATTAATTTGGACACACTCAAATTACTGTTGATATTTTTTTTGTTTGTCCGGGTATTTTTTTAACATATTGACTGAATTTCCACCAATCACATTTAATAATAATCTACAAATCTTTTTCAGTTTACATAATTACAAAAGATAATGTTCATACATAGGTTTTCATGTTTTTCAGAGGAAACACTCTGTTCTCGAAACTGTCTTGCATTAAGATCTTGAATTCTTTTTTGTGACCATAGTCTCTGAAAATTACAACAGCTATGACATCATAATATTTTTTTTAGGTAAATTTATAATATTTTAATGTGGGTGTCTAACAATTAATAGGGTTGTGGTCCCACGGCTAGTGTCACTGACTTAAGGATCAGAAGTCAGAGGTTTGAACTTTGAACCCCACTGGACCACAACTTGATTTTCATTTTATAAAAGTAATTTATTTACAATTTGTTGGAAATGGTCTCCAAAATTGAAATAATTGAATAAATCATTAAAAAGCAAATACGTATTTTAAAAAAACATTTAATAAAAAAAGCTTTTGTCACAGTTCTTGTTATATTATCTTCACTAATAGTGAATAGAGAACAACATAAACAAAACAATTAGTGTCGTTATTTTGTGATGGTAAGATCAGTACTCTTGGGCTTAAGACGCCAGTCCAGGGACTGTGGAATTTGATGTGGAAATTCGAGGCTTCAGCCAAGTGTGTCAACTACTACACTACAAACTACAGCAAAATGCCCAACAGTCGTCGGCAAAAATCAAAATGAAAAAAAAAAATGCAAATAGGTTATTTCAATATGCACATAAAAACACAAATCATTAAATTATTAAGGTAATCAGTTTGTGAAGAGAGTATTATCAACACATGAGATTTTTGTTTACATTTTTGTTATAAAAATACCACACAAACTAAGTGCCAATAAGATAATAATAGTTTATGTCAACATGACAGAATAAAAATACAGTGTAAATTTCTAACAAAATGTATGATTATCTTTTCTTGTCAACTGATAAATTAGTATTTTATTGTAAATAATTAGCTATGCAATTGAATGAATTGCGGATGAAAATAACCTGATTAGCAGTAATGTATTCGTCACTAGATTGAGGCGCCCAAGCAACATTTGCATACAGCTCAACTTCTCCCCAAGCTCTTGAAAGTTTTTCGTCCTCCTGGTTCATTCAGTACAAGAAGAGTTAATATTTATTTGTTACTCTTTAATAAAAATTTAAAGAACCCTTGTTATTCTGGAAAAATAAGAAATTATAATAAGTCACTACACAAGTATGAAAAGTTATTTTTTACCGACGAGTTATAAAAAAGAATGAAAACTCGACAACGTTCTATTGAATTGTGATTTTTAGTATAGTTCCAAACATTATTTTTATAAATTATAGCGGTATTTTTAAAATGTTATTTTAAAAAAAAACTATGTAAGTACCTACCATCTTTTTTAAACAAAATCTGGTCGTTAAAAATATAATTTATTAGTCTTAAATTAATATTTAAAAAGTATGAACATGTGACAGTGACAGATAATATAACAAACAACGAGAGTATAATTTGTGAAACAACGTTTGTGTTTGCGTTGACCCATATTTTATCTTATTTTTATCATATTGTTTTGTTAAGTACATATTTTTACTTTAAAAGTAAAATTTTGTTCCTAAAATGTTCGATAGTTTTAGGGATAAGCTTTATTCAGTAGTTCAGGATGGGATTAACCTTAATAATACCGTTCGTCGGAAAATATCAGAGGTTCAACATTCGTCTAAAAAAACCTCTAAAACTGTATTTATTCCTCCGGAATCTTTCGACTACTTCACGGGTGCAGATTTGTTAGAGAAATATCAAAAACAATGGACGCAATTGCACGAAACTGCCGAGGAAAACGCCAGGCAAGCGGAGTTCATAGACGCCATGATGTTGGGAATACACAAGAATGTAAAGAAACGACTGGAGGATATAACGAATATTAACGCTTCTCTGGGTAGTCTGCCGAAAGTTATAAGTTCCGTGGAAGATTGTGTTAGTAAACTTAAAGTCGCCAGTGAAAAGTTTGCGGCTGTCGAAACGGAATTAATTCACTTAGAAGCTATTATAGATAGGTGCGATTTTGAACAGAGAAAAATGGAGCACAAGTTTCAACTGCATATGTATAAAGAGAAGAAATTAGGTTTGTAACATTTGATTTTGACCTTTGGAAAGTGGTGCATATTTTAGCTGGGTTTACAAGAGAACAATACAACAAATAGGACAATATTGTCTTGTCTCAGCTCCATAAACAGACTTGACTTTAAAGTTATGTCGTCATCAATGGCTATAGATCGTATTAAATTGTAAGATTTAGGGTTATGGTTTATTTCTTGGAAATTATTAATATTATTACCACTGTGTGTATTTTGGTTATTAGAAAATACTGAGGCAAAGAAATTTGAAAACAAATTAGCAATATCAGTTCCATCTTGTGCAGTTACATCGCCATAATTCATCGTGTCAGGAAACAGGTGATTTTTCAAAACTTTTTACATGTGACCTGAGAATTTTCTGAATCCCAGATTTGCCAGAAGAAATGTTTTTGTACACAAGAGCTGATATTTTTTAAATATCTTTTTTAAATAGTCCAGAGACTTATTGAAACGTTTCCATATTTTAAAGAACTTAATTTTTTCCTTAAATATTTTAATAATAGGCAGTGTTTACCACAGAGGATATTTCGAGACATGTTTTAATTTTGTGGGTATGTGAGTATCAATTAATTTAGTAATAATAACATAAAACGGTTTCTCAGAGGTATCAGTGTTAGTTGCATTCTTCTTCTTAGTTTTTTTGGCTTTTTTCACCCCTAACTGGGGTGTTCTAGCCAGTGTCAAGTTTAAGATATCTTATTTAAATATTTACACATGTGTTAGTACTATACATACAAGTTAGTGTGTTAGTATTTAATATTACATACACTTTACATAAAATATAACTTATTTACAACTTAATTCCATTTATAACTACATACTGTTCAGAATCCATGTCCGGGACTCTGCCATTTGCGAATGTCAGCTAGATGAGGAAGAATTAAACCATATTTTTCTTGGATGCCCCATAAATGATTGTTATCCTGATTTCCTATCCGACCTCTCTGATATTAATATCCCATTCCCTATTCATATTTTAACTCTCCTGTCCCCACCCAATAAACGTGTATTTAAAATCTTATGTAAATATCTAGTTGTAAATGGTGTAAAGTTGTAAATATGTTTTATTATTATATGTATATATTATATTAAATACTAACATACTAACTTGTACATATTATATTACTAAAACATGTGTATATATGTAAAAAAACAAAAATACTCGACACTGGCCAGAACACCCGAATTGAGAAGTGAAAAGGCCAGGAAAAAAACGAAGAAGAAGACTATAACTACATATTTACATAAAATTTTAAATATCTGTTTATTGGGTGGGGACAAAGAGTTAAAATATTAGTGGGGAATGGGACGCTGATTTTGGAGAGGTCAGATTAGAACTCAGGATAACAATCATTTATCGGGCATCCAAAGAAAACATGATTCAGATCTTCCTGTTAGTTGCATTAAAAACAGAAGACCAATCAGTTTGAGATAAAACATGATGTAATAAATCATTGGCTTTGTGGGATAGCTTAACTTTTCTAGGAACATTTGTGATTTTGGTAAACCAGGGGATTGAAAGTTCAATTATTAGTGAATTATGGCGTCAGTCTTCTTTTACCAAGGACGTTCCAGCACTTGAGACGCAGACTGATTTATTGCAGAAGACAAGATCAAGTGTACGGTCATAATGATTAGACGTATGATTATATTGCGTAAGGTTAGAAAATGAACTGCAGTTCAATATAATTTTAGAGCACACATCTGTATTAGAGTATAAACTCAAATCTAAATCCAAATATCTCCAATCAATATTAAGCAAGTTGTAGTCTCCTATAACAAGGAAAATGTCTTTAGAGTGGTTAGTTGTCAGTTTACATATTCTATCTGTATGAGATGATATGAGAGATTTTCGGCCTAAAGAGGACAATTTTGGACCAATTCCTAGTAGATAGGAACATAGATGGATTTTTAAGCGAGACTTACCAACTTCAGGTGGCACTAAAGTTAGCCAAATATCTTCGGTATCAGTTTTCCACGAGTTATGTTATGATACATTTGTAGTATTCTTTTATTGCTATCATTACAGTATCTCTATCTCTCCTGTAAAGCTTGTAGCGAGATTCAATAAATTCTTCATCATTTATACTATCTAACAGCCAAGTCTTTGTTATGCAGATAATATCAAAATCATTGGCAAGAACGTTGTGTAAGAATTAGTGTTTTCGAGCGGAGACCGTGAGCGTTCTGATAAAAAATAAGTAATTTTGACTCTGCCATGGCTATAAAAGTGATAGTATTAGGTAGCTTCGCGAAACCTCATATAGGTCATTATTAATAAATCCACCATGTGAAAAAGTGTATGTTTGTGTTGATAACAGTGATGTGTAAGTGTGGGTGTTATGTAAAACATTCTATAAAAAATATAAAACATAAAATTAGAAAATATTTTTCAATTTAGATATGGTGTATACACAGATATGTGGCTGTATATATATACTATAGGTTTTATAAAATTTCGCATCTCGTACCTGTACGAGACGCGTTTCCGCCTCGTATAAAGAATTGTGAGACTGTAAAAATCTCGGCAAGGCGCTGGTATTCTACTGCGAGCTGCGATAGGTATCAGTAGCCCGTAGGTATGAATATTTATCCCAAATACTGTCGGCTGACAGTGGCGGCTAGCAGGTTGTAAATCCGCTTCAGAATTGGGCTGAGTCCAGGAAAGGTGCAGTGAAGATCTGAAGACGAAGTGGCGAAGTAATCGGGCAGAGTAGAGTTAAAAGACAGTGTTTACTGTTTTCGATCGATGTCTTTATTTCTCACATGTGCACATATTTATACAAGGTTACAAAATCTGACCCTACGGTTAACTTAGGTATGGGAATGGTGCCGGCTCCCCACTCTTGCCAAGTATTCTCTCGAGCGGCCAACGTAAATAGGCGCCTTCTAGCCAACGTATAAGCCCCGACCCCTGCCCCCGTTCCTCCATTGCACAATCGAGCGCCGACTAGAGTGGACGTGAAAGGGCCGCTAGCTTGACACGCTCCGCTCAATTCGTCCTTTATACGGCAGCAGCCGGTTAGTCGCGGAATTAGCCTCGCAGACTCATACATACTAGGTTACATATTAAATACAACTTAAATAATGATTGAAACATTTATACTAACATACAATAATAAAAGAAAGGACTATGACGTCAGCTACAGTACCCATAAAAAACAAACGTTATATTGTCTTTTGAACTCTTGCATCCCTTAAAATGATTTTATTTCCTCTGGTTAAATGCTCATTTACATCAATTTTCTTTCCACCTGGGATAATAAAGCCCGGCGCCTTTTTTAAGTTTGTTTTTTTTTTTACTGCGGCCAATAGTTAATCTTTTTTCTTTTGTTTTTAATTTGATTAGCACATTAGAAATATTTTTATCATTGTGTAGATTGATTCGTGAGCAAAATGGAGATCTTTTGGCAGATAAAATATCCTCTTCCTTCATACTGCATCCAACGGATGTAGCTATATATATATAGTTGGATAATTTATAAAGCGCCATTTTTGTGAAAATCACCTCAAGGGCGCTGTACAATTAATAAATATCCCAGTACGTCTTGCAGCTACAGAGCGCATGGACGGTTGGGATTCTAGTTCCTCGTTTTCAATTAAGATCAATCAAAAATTATAACAGATAGGAGCTAGATTACAGGACGTCTTGCAGCTACAGAGCGCATAGACAGTTAGAAATTTAGCCCCCATTTACACATTTTAAAAATTTACAAATAAATTTAGTGTATTAAAAAATAATAATAAAAAGGAGTAAGATTACAACACGCCTTGCAGCTACTAAGCGCATAGACGATTGGAATTCTAGACCCCGTTTACAAAATTTAGGTATTTTAAAGTTATAAAATGAAGCTAGATAACTAATCATCTTGCAGCTACAAAGTGCATGGACGAGAGGAATCCCAGCAAAGTTAAAACAATATCAATAAAAAACAAAGTCAAGTGTTCATGCCAAGAAGTAAGCAATAAAAAACTAAATAAATCAAACACTGTTTCAACTCCATGGTTAACAAAGGGAGATAGATGTCCGAAGAGAAGCTTTTGTTGACCGTAGGTAGATATCGTCGCCATGTGGCCCGCTGGCTGGTAGATAGTTTCTGGAAACGCACGTGTGTAGTACTATTATGCCTTTTGTTCCAATGACTTTGTGTCCATTTTGGTCCGTATTATTTCGTTTTATGAGACGCAACATTCCTGTTCAAATTCACTTTTTTACATGAATATTACACAAACGCGTGTATAAGCGGTTTGATTTATCATTTTGTATATTATTAGAAGGCAGATATTTGAAATATTATGCTGCAGAAAAAGTTGCAAAGATGAATTGAAGTGTCTTCAGAAATCCTTGTATTTCTAGGTTATTTATGTAATTGAACTGCTAGCTTCAGAGTTGAATCTCTCTCATGATAACATTCTTCCTTTTAGTTTTTCATTTTCTTCTACTTTTGTAATACTATTTTCTATATCGCAAATTTGTAGATCATATCGTTTTTAAAGCTTTCAAATGACTGTAAAAGTTCACACCTTTTCACCCCGTCATTTATGTTTGTCTTCATTGTGGTCTTTATTTCGCCGTAACCCAGAGATGGCATTTGACAAATCTGGATTTGCTGAAAACAGTTGCGGCAAAATAGGAGTTGGAACGTTGTTGATTGTTGAAAGAGCATTTTTTATTTGATCTTTTATTCTAGCCATTTTCGTATAGACTATTTATTTAATATTGTTTTTTAAAATAAATAAATATTACAAAACATTTTTTAGTTTATGGTGTTTGAACACTTTGTACAAGTATTTTTGTTTATGGTTTATAAAAACACTTAAATATTATAGTCTATGGTTTAAATAGAAGTATATTATTAGCTATGGTGATGTTATTTTTTAAATTTGACTTCATAATTACAACAATAAAATCAGCAGTCATTCAAAGAATTTCAAATAACATTTGAAGGTGGTTTTAAAGTAATCAAAGTCTTGCGAAAACTTTCACTGACCACTTATATTGGTTGCCACTAATTGAGGGATAGCAATGGATCGTGAAATGTTTAAAACTATAGAACCGATTTTCGCTGTAAGCAGAAACAAAGGTACTTGTTTATTATTATTTTGTTTTGTTTTATGAATTACAATGAAAATTTAATTGTGTACTTTGAAGTGATTTTAATGCATTGACACCGGACATTTTTTCGCCTTCGAACCAAAAATTTTACATGTACCCAGTAATTACAGTGCAAGTATAATAAAAGAGGCAATTGAAATACGTAGATACCCAAATAACATAAACTAATACAACGGGCTTAAATTAAACTCAACATGGTTCCCAGCACTACATACTACAAAAACGAATAGAAATGTGCCGTCTGCTGACTGGGACACGGTACAAATTACTAGTACACATACCATTTTCTACAAAACACTCAGTTTACCCTGAAGATGGCTCCTGCAATGGTAACCAAAAAAGAAACATAGTGTTAATATGCATCACAAATATGGAATCCCATGTACAATGTGCAGATATCACACATTGAAAATATTCAAAAGAAATTAGTTAAGTACATGTGTTTCCGGTTGAAACTTGAGTTTAAACCCGATCAATATATTCAAATATGTAAAAAGCATCACTTATTACCTCTGCAAAAACGTCGTGAAATAGCTGATATAATTTATCTATTAAAAATTGCCTCTGGTTCTCAATTGACTGTCCTGAACTACTATGCAAATTATCCATTAATGTTCCTTCCAAAGTACTAAGGAATAACCTTCTTCTAACATTCCTCTCGTTTCATCTAATTACAATCAAAATTCATATTTATGGTGAACTTTTAATAATTTTAATGTATTATCAAAATCATTGAACATAGATTATTTTGCGAATAATCATAGTGACGTGCGGCGTTTGCTCTCGAAATAATTGGTACTGTTTTTTCTTTTCATATTATATTGGATTACTGTTCATTTTATGTTTGAGAATATTTTTTAACTTACTGTGGTGTTATTTGTGAAAACCTGTAATTGGCTTGTTTGTAATTTGTTTTATTTTATATTTAAGAAAATGTAGCTGTTGGTTATCCAAATAAAGAATAAATATGTGTTTTTATCTGTGGGGAAAGTAGAACCAAAACCTATGAAAGCTACTCTCAAGTAAAAATCCTGTATATAAATCCGCCTGGTATATTAGTAGGCGTGTTTGCTTACCATGCTGAGGTCCCGGGATTGATTCCTGGCAACTGAATGTAGAGCGAGTGTTCTCATATTTCTAAATCTCCACCTCCAAGCCCAGATCCGTAAAGTATCGGGCTTTTAGGTAAGGAGCGAGCGCTCTAACGTCCTCAGGTTCAACGAGTGCCCTCCCGAGAGGTAGATCATTACTCTTAGACATAAAGATTTATTTATTTATTCATTCAAAAATAAACTCGTTTACAGATTCATAAACTTATTAAGACTTTTAGGCTGTGTCCGTGCTAAGCCGTAATAATTAACAAGAATAAAATATACATAGGAAAATAAGTTAAATTATAATAACATGTAATAGAATATTAATCCAGAAAAATAAAGCATAAAATAAAGAATAAAATAATAAATAATAACATTCTTAAGAAGATAACATTAAAAATAATCCAATATTCATGTTAAAATATAAATTATACGAATTTAGTTACATACATAATCAAATATACAAAATAAAATTGAAATCAATAGAAAATAATACTGATCAAAACAACAAAAAAGATAAAACTGTCAACATGTACAAAACAGTTCTTCTAATTTAATAACAAAATTCTTATTTTGACTTTGTATCTGCAGCCGCCTTGGAGGGGTGCCGAGTGAAGTTGTCAGAGCAGCAGGCCGAAGAGGCCCGCAGAGCAGAGTCTCGCCAGAGGAAGCTGCTGCAGGAACGGCAGTTGGAGGCGGCCAGCGCCTTCCAGCACGACATTGCTCTGTACAAGACACAAGGGGAACTTCCCAGTAAGTGTTTCAGACCCCTGGCATCAAAGATGGCCAAAGTCCTAAATTAGTTCTCAATTAGCTGATATTAAATCATTTTAATTTATTTAACTTTTAGACATTAATATTTGTACATTGTTGTTTCTTCCAGAAAACCAATAAAATAAATGGTGTTATTTACATAATTTTAGTTTGAAAATATACCATTCGGCAGGCTATTGCCGACTCGAAAGTTTGGTCCATCGGGCCCATTTGGATAGTTGGAATCTCTGGCACCTAGAAATTTCAGCTCTTTGGGCCATACATGGTATTTTTTTCTGTTCGAAGCAATCAAAATCTAACAAGGAAGAATCTGTCATTCAAAATAATGCTTCCACATTAAATATTCAGATATATCAAATATCCACACCAAAGTTATGTTAGTGAGCGATCGAATCGTAATGAAGAAGAAATAACTGTTATTTAAATTAATGCTACCAGATCTACACAAAATGTTCAGACAGGTATATCAAGGCTTTTCTGCTTGTACTCCGAATTACAAATCGCTTTGGAGAATAAACATTCATTTGCATTATTCCAAGATTGTTCAATCTCCCAAAAATCATTTTTCTAGCATGGAAGATCTTCAAATGAAAAAAAGAATGAACTGAAATAATTTAATTAAGTTAATTATTAAATTTAAACAAACCAATGAGGAACTGCAGCCTTACTTAATTGGATACAAAAAATGTTTTCTTATGCGCGGTAAAAATTAGAGCATTACAGCAAACACGTTAGAGCAATACAGCAAATTTTCTTAAAAATGTACTAAAAAGATTTAAAAAATATTTTTTTTAATCAAACTAGTTTGAACGACGTCACTAGTTCATATGAATCAACCAATGAATGGGAGTACTTACTTACCGTAAACGGATCAAACGGCAGAACTAACTGAGAAGAAGTGGAAGAGAACTTGAGTCGTCACACGCGGATTAATTTCAGAAATACAAAACTTAAAAAATTCATAGCGCTGATAGATAATACGATACGTAATTTTTTATTTTTTTTTGGCTTAACTAAGCTAAAACTAAAACTTAATATTCTATTAACTAATAAAAATAAACCACTGAACTTCCTCAATGTGTACCACTGAAAAATCTCTAGATTTCGTGGGTAAATAAAATTATAATACAGTTGAACTTGGTTATTATGAGGAAGATGGGGCTGATTAAATTTGCTAGTTATAAACATTGCTCATTTTACTAGAGAAAGGTTGTTTTTAATCCGACCGCCATCGCATATAGTCACCAAGTAAACAAATAAATAAATGTAAAGTTTTTTTTTAAAAAGGAATAACCTGCTAAGCCTCTATTTTCAGGCTTATCAGCAGGTGGGATAGAGGAGATGTGAGAGAAGGAGGAAATGATAAATACACCACAACACCCAGACCAATTGAGAAAAAATCTAGGATTTTTTTTTTCTTGCAACTGGCGGGAATCGAACCTGCGGCGCCAGTTTCACAGTTGGCCGTCTAACCAACTGCGCCACGGCGCCTGTCAAAATAATCAATACTCCGCAGAAGTTTCAAATGAATCATTACTTTAGTACACGCAGGATACAAACTATTTTTTAAACGGTTAAAAAAACCCTCCGATTTAGATATTACGACATATTAATTTGTTTGTTTGATAATTTTGTTTTTTAACTGTAAACATATTTTTTCTTAGGAAAGATGTCATTTACAAAACAACTCGACAAAGAAACGACACTGGAAGAAATTACTCTGGACCCAGAGGATACGGGAGAGTTGGACGATTTTCTAAACAAATGAAGACAGCTGGCTGATCGTCATCTCGTCACCGCCTTTCTGAATCCGTCTACCTAGATCCTCGTAACTAATAGTTCCACGGTATCTTTACCTGTCCTCAACATATCGACTTCAACATATACAGAGGAAGGTTGAAATGGGAAATAAAAAAATAAAATTTTAAAATCTATGTCAATCATCCAGTTTAATAATCGGACGAGCTCTAAAAAATGAAATTCAAATGAAGTAAGCGGTTTAGAGTAAAATTATTATCTTTAGCTGTTTCGCTACTCGGATGATTTCCAAAATGCCACCAAAAAATTATAATACCAAAAAACTTCTACAGGAATAAATAATGTTACTGCGGAGTCAATTCAAAAACATTCCTACAAATAAAGCAGATATTTTGCCAAGGTAGAGTAGAACATGTTTCGGAAGACGCTTGACCATGGCGCTAGTGACAAAATGGGAGGTATCGCTACTCTTGGATTATTTCCCCCCATTTTAACTCTTTATAACTCAACTTCTTTAAAATAAAAATAAAACAGACGTTTTGATACCTTTGTGCAAATAATGAAACACAAATTTTTTAGTTTTTCAAAATTTTTCACAATCAAATATAAAAAAACTTTAGAACATTCTAATATGACATTTGTGTCACATTGTGTTACAATGCCTCAAAGTCATGAATATTAATACATAGATATTACGACACTTAACTCATGCCCAACGCGTATTTAGTCATTCTTCGATCGCCAGTCAAGTGTAGCGTTTAGAATTGAAACCAAAATGCCCGCTTGTGTCACGAAAGCAATTGAAGATCTTTCGGATAAACATTGTAAAAAGAATTGTGTAACTTTTCATTGCTAAATATTTGTTCATGAGTGATTAACAAAGCTTGAAACTTATTTTTCAAATATTCTCAATTATAAATAAAATAAAAATTAAATGTCAAACTACGCCCAGCGGCGCAATTGCTAAGCTCTTCTTACTTACAGGGCTGCGCTGATAGGAATACGTTTTTAAAATATAATTTCCCAAAATCCAGTGAAAAGAAATAAATGGGTGAAAATTATAAGGAATTTGAGGAAATAATCTGATTGGGTTCAACCAAAAACGAATGTTGATTGTCAATGTTAAAACACAAACTTTTTTACATACCAAAAATGAGTGTCCTCCGATTGGTAGCATATGCATGCTCATTGAATGCAGCCCTGGTGTAAATAAACAAATTTCATAACCATGGGTACATTTTCGTGTCACTACTTTTAAAAATATTTTACTCTATAGGGCACGTCTATGTCAGTGCTCGAAGTATTCTCAATTGTCAAAGAAATATGAAATATTTTTAAACAATTATTTGAACAAAGCCCAGAATATGTACTAAATAGCACGAAGGAATATTTTTTTAGTTCATGGCGAGTGAATCTCAAATGAACTTTCTAGCAACCGACATTATCATGTGATCACCTGTTTATGAGAAAGTGTATTTTGATTGCATTAAATGGTGTGTATGTGGGGGGTAACATTGATTTAAAATGAACTCAAGTGTTTATTTTAGATTTTGTAAGTTTTTAAATAGTTTGTAACAAAGCTGTCACATGATGCTATACAGGGTTAAAGGGTTTTATTAGATTTACTCGGTTGTTGTTTTAACAAACAGTTTTTATTAGTCGCGGGATTGGATTATTAAAAACAAAACAAATATAAATTGAATGGCGTATTCCTTGATTTTAATACATCATTAAGAAATAAAATATTTAAAATGTTACTCATAATATTAACTCGAAATTTTCTGGACCAGATCACACTCTTACTCTAAATGCAAAAGAGTAAACTATAATCTATCATTCATTGCCAATTTTATTGTTGAAATTTCGCTGTTTATAGGTATAGCCAAGCAAAGCGACAAAAACAGTTGTCAAGATGGCAGCCAGCGGAATGAAGTTGGTGCAAATTGAATTTTCAAAATGTTTTTATTCCATACAATACAGCAATATGACCCCTCTATAAACAGTCAGGAGTTGCACAAAAGAATGTGAAGGAGTTTGTATACCTTGGGAGTAAGATCGCCTGGGATGGTCGGTCAAAGAGCGAGGTTGACAGCCGTGTACATCAGGCGAGACTCCCCTTTTAACAGGAAATCAAATTTTTTTTAGTCAAATAATGCACTATGCCTGAAACTATGCAAGCTTCATGTCGAGACCTATTTATGGAGTATTAATGTACGTCTGCGAGACATGGTGTCTATCCAAAAGAGACAAAAATAAACTAGAGGCTTTCGAAATATGGTCCTATAGAAGAACTTTCGAAATTAGAATAATAGAATCGAAGGAGGAAGGCACTTGATTAAGACCATCTCCGAAAGATGCATCAGATCGATTAGACACATAGTGCGTCACGAGGGTATAGAGGGGATGCCTGATGGGACAAACTACAGGGGGCGCCCTCGCCGAGATTTCCTCGAGGGTTTATGCGAAGATATGAGCTGCAGGTCATGTAAAAACCTGAAGAGGGCCGCACAGAGGACAGCCCAGAGTGGCAGTGGAGATGCAAAGCTTCGGTGCAAACCAATCCATCTTAGAGGATTGAAACCAGAGGGGGATAAGTGGTAGCATGCGCATTATTACTCTAAGGTATTTTTTGATTAAAAAACCAATCAGTTTTCGGATGTGTAATATGGGTGTAAGAACTACATATGCCTTTTAAATCATTGATAAACAGGCGGATAAAACAATTTTTATTATGATAACAGAAACCAATTAGGATAATTAAGATCTCTTAAAATGAGTAATTGCTAAGAAGGTACTTTCAATAGTCTTACTTTAACAAATATAATCTGTAATATGATACATATCAAATATTATTGAATAAGAGTTTTATATTAAATACAATTAATTGTATTGATTCCCTACAACGAGAAAAAAACAGGTAACTGATGAACCATCATTATTCCTTTATTCTATAACTACTCTTAGGCAAGAAATCTGTGGAGATCAGTCCTGATAATATAGAAGTGGATAAAGTTAAAAATGTATCAACATTTTATTGATATAATATAATATTTATTCTGTTTAATTATTACTTGTAGATATAAGATATTCAGGGTTTGTAGAGGTGATATTATTATAAAATATGTGTTAAATTTAAGATTGAATTTATAATATTATAAATAAAATTATTTAGTAAAAAATACTATTTAATTTTTTTGAGAGAAAAGAAAATACATGTGTTCCAATATATTTTCGTTTCGTTTACTAAAAATACGTATTTGGATTTAAAAGAGATAAAAATACAAATTCTTATAGTATGAATAACTCATAATCATCTCATAATTTAAAAAAAAAATATTTTATTAATATATATGGCAAAATTGCCTTTTACAAAACATATAATATGCACTTTAACAATGTTTTGAGTATATCTAAATGTTTGCAGACAGGCTGGATTGCCTAGACTTTCATATTCTCTTTTCAAAAATGTTTTCCTTCTCTGTTGCAACAAATTTATATATGCACTTTCATAATCGTCATCTTCGTTCCCTTTCCGCACCTAATAGTGCATAGGGCACTGCATTGGTACACCAATCGCAGCGTATCTTGATCATTTTTGTTACATGAAGGTAAGATGATCAGTCTTACGCTTAAGGTACCAGTCCAGAGACTATGAAGTATTCTAGTGTGAAAACGACCTTTTAAATAAATATTTCACATCAACCATGCCCGGAATCGAACCTGAGACCTCTTGCATGGCAGGCTAACGCGCTGACCATTACACCACTAGGCCGACAAATATGCAATTTAGTTTAATTCTTTTCAAAACAAACGCTTCTTTTTATCCCAGATTAAGAAACAAAAATTATATAACACATTCAGTAGAAGTTTGAAAAAATTAAAAAATAAATGTAAAAAAATCTAATTTAATAATAAAAATATAAATATAATATTTTTAATAATAAAACTATTTTAAAGTATTAATATGACAAGAAAATCATAATGTTACTGTTTCATATAATAATCATACTAAAGGTTTAATTACCATTCACCATCTTTGTCTTCAAACATTTGGACAAACTGTAATAGTTAACATATTGTAATAGTTATTAATGACCAACTGAAAATACATAACAGTGATGAGCATTTAAGGAGAACATTCGTTATTGTGATGTATTTTTCTTTTATATTTGATCTTCTTCTTATTAGTTTTTTATTGGCTTTTTCACTTCCCAACTATTTTTGTGTTTTAGCCAAAGGTTATAATATATTCCAGGTATCCATAGATACCCAAGTATCAAATGATGTACTTTTGTACTTCTCAAGTTGTGACATAAAGTGTAAAAAAAAAATTAAACCGCTCTCATGTAAAGCTGAAGAAAATCTCACGCATCATTGTTCTATCAAAATGAAATTGTTTTTTTTTAAGTCACTGAACTTCCTCATGGAGATATATGTTTTGATATACGTATATCATTTTAAATATGATAAATTATATTGCATTTATATTTTTTTGTGTATAATTATCTCAGAATCATAAGGGTAATTAACATGAGCCATCATAGTAACAAATGTTCCCTTTAAAAAAAATTATTTTTAGTGGTGCATTACTGAATTTGTTGCAACAGAGAGGGAAAACATTTTTGAGTAGGGAATATGGAAGTCTAGGCATTTACAGGGGCTTGTGACCTGTCATTGGCTGATTTCAGTTCAGCTCAGTGTAAAAAATCGGCTTATTATTAGCATAGTATTAATATATTCTATTTGCAAACAGTAAAGAAGGTAAAAAGATATACAAATAAGCAAAATTAAAACATAATCAAACATAGTAAGCACTGTCTATTCACTCACTAGGTATAGTAAATACCTGTTCTGAGGAAGACAGCATTTCTTTTTTAGTTTAATATAAAATACAGTATATTTATTACCAAAGATGTCTAAAGAAAATTAATAATATATAAAAATACAATAATCTCAATAAAATAATGGAACTAAAAAATTGTAATTTGATGAGTTATCTACTTTTTTGAGTGGTGAAATGTAGTTTTAATACTAACTTCTTCAAGTGGCCACTTTACGCACTGTGTGACATTCACCATTCTCATCCACATTTCCTCAAATCTTGCATCATTTGGCTTTATGAAGTAAAAGAGCTGAAACCTTTATCTTGTGGGTGAGATTCATCCGGTTGAAACAATTTATCTTCTTGTCAATGCCTGAAAATCGTTTTCCAATTTTTATACTTCTTCTCATGCCAGTTAGTTTAATTAAAATTGTTTTGAGTATGTCCAAATGTTTGTAGACAGGCTGGATTTCCTCCTTAGGGAGAAGGGAATATGGAAGTCTCAAAAATGTTTTCCCTCTGTAGCAACAAATTTAGAGATCTCAATCACTCCCTAGAGACGAAATCCAGCCTGTCTACAAGCATTTGGACATACTCAAAACATTGGTGTGTGAACCAATTATTACTGTTGAGGGGTGGGGTAAATCTGCCCATTTTCCTTTGTAATTAAATGGGCAGTAAAATAATAAACACTTGATTAACATTGAAAACATCTTTATATCAATAATCTAATATACATTATATATACCGAGACATACAGGAATCAATTTAACTATAGCATAACACAAATGTAACGACACTTTATACATTTATAATTTACAAATAACGTTTTATTTCTCCTTATATAACAAAGCTAATTAATTTAGTAAATCAATTTAAAGTAATCATAAGCATCATTTAGAGATTTATTTAGTTAACTTCATTGATTTTTGTAACAAATTCGATTAAACACATTAGTACACGTATTTAGAGCACAAGCTACTGAATTTGAATTTAAGTATGTTTATTAATCTACACTACTGGGGGCGATCACAATCAGAAGATTACGGAAACCATACCTTCACTATGACAGTTTTGTTGAAGATAAATTCTCCCGAGCGATCACAAAGATACACTATCGACCCTGTATCTTCAAGTTTTGATAAGTTATCGAGATAAGATAAGATATTTTTTGTTTTGTACACCATTTTGTAAAAAGGGCCTAAATTATATTGTTATGGTATTTGTTACAATCAATATGGTGTCATGTTTCCGCAAACCAAGTTTTGTAAAATTTCCATTGAAAAGAAAGGTAAAAATTTCATTTTTTAATGAAATATTATAAAATCGCCATCTATGAATAGTTAGTTTCATATTTTCGTTTAGAATCACCTTAAGTGCATAAATATGTATCAAGGGCACCCATAACCTACCTAAAAATTAATATACTCACTGGAAGTTACAAAAATCATGTTCTAATGAGCACTTTTTTCTTAGACTGCGATTTATTCAAATTTTAAATAATTTTGAGGTGGTTTCTTTTCATTTTCATCATATGAGCACTTTTTTCTTTGATTGCGATTTCTTCTAATTTGAAATAATTTTGAGGTGGTTTATTTTTTTTTTGTTTCTTTTCGTGGTGTCGGCCTCGTGGTGTAATGGTCAGTACGTTTGTCTACCGTGCAAGAGGTCTGACATGGTTGATATGAAATAATTATTTAAAATGGTTTTTTCACACTAGAATATTTTCATAGTCCCTGGACTGGTACCTGAAGCGTAAGACTGATCTCCTTACCTTCATGTAACAAAATTGATCGAGATATGCTGAGATTGGTGTACCAATCCAGTGCCCTATGCACCATTAGGTGCGGAAAGGGAATGATGATGATGATGATTCTTTTCGTCACAGAAGTCTTTTCAAAATACGATAAAGAAATAAGTAAACTTTAATTTGACATTGAGCGCGGAATAAATTTTGACTGTCAATACAGCAGTGACAGCACTGTGCGGTCAAGATTTGAAAATTTGAGGTAGTTACAATGCATGCCTCCAGATCATTCTACGATTTGAGATGACAATGCGCATGCGCTGTAAGGGCGCAATAGCAACACTTCAGGAGAAATGTTACCACTACAAAAAAAATTATATTTCCATCTCATTTTTTTCGCCGATAGCCTTCATATGTCTCCCTTAAATCATGTATCAATATGTTTAGGTAGAGCCAGTTTCGTAATACCAAGGTTGAAAAGTTAAGTATACTGTGTCTTGATACACACCGATGAATGAAGATAGCATTTGTAATCGCCCCCGGTAAGTTGAAATAGAATTTGATAACAATTAAACCAAAAATATAAGTACCTTTATGTGCCCCTAGTAGAAGACAGACTTTGAAAAACTTCTATCAAGTTTGCATTCAAACTAATTATTTGCTAAGTTAACGACATGGAATGTCGAACACAAGATATGTCATTTGATTTTACGTATAAATTACCTGAATACAAGATTAGATGATATTTTATAGTATGTACACCAAAGTTTTTACAACAATCTAGCTATTACATAATATTGAGCTTAAATTAGTTAATTATTACACTTATAAAATGCGGTGCTTATCAATGAAGTCAACTAATACTACGATTGGAATATTTTACAAAGGTGAAATTATATTTCTAACAGGCACATTTATTTAAGAACATTTATAAAGTTAATACAGAAGTGTAATTAGCTTAAAAAATATAATTCATTTACGAGGAAATACTAAAGGAAAACAGTTTGATTGTGGAAAGATTGATAGAAATTACACAAAACAATTTAATAACAGCTCTGTACAATGCTTTAACTTAAAAGACTAGGGGGAAATATCACTTTTTTTAACAATTTTAAATTAATAAGAGCATGAAACACTGTAGAGTAAAAAAAAACAATTTGAATTCTTGCAAAAACAGTTCATTGCATTGGCCACGCCCCTAATAAGTCACGATTCAGTTAAATGTTAAATTTTTTTGTGACCATTTGAATAGAACATCGTCATAATTGTCAAGGTGTCAAGCCCAAGCATGTCGCATTTTTGTGAAGACATTTTTTAACAGATTTATTTTAAAAAACACAAATGAAAACATTTCTCCACCAATATCCATATTGATTCTGTAAATTCAATTTTCACATGTTTTTATCAGTGTTTGTAGTATGTGATATTTCCCTATAATATAAGTCTAGATTTCGTTTTAAATACAGGTACAGTTGGTTATTTTTATGGTAAGAAATTATTTTTACTAAACGCATATGTGATGTGTGAGGCATAACTAATCTACAGGTACTTTGTCAGTTTGGTTACAAAGTACATAAAACAGATGCATGCATGTGTAAATGTTATATATATCTATGCACATGTAAGAACTGTCGGGGTCTACGTTCGTGACACGGAAGGAATGCGGTAATGTTATGGTGCTTCCCGGTTGAGTTTTGATAACTGCAGTGTAGATATTCACGAACACATGGAATCTCAAAATGTTATTATTTACACCCTTTATGCAGGAAGGCAGTTTTACTCGATTATTTCATCAGAGTATTTTATGTAAATGCTTCTTGAAGCTCCATATCTTGATGCTCCAAATTACACACACACACATATAAATAAAATAAGCTGTCATTTCATTTACGTACTTACGTACATTTACGCATACTCTTTCACAGCTTTTACGAGAAACATGAAAGCTTGTTCGTGAGATGATTTGTTTAGTCAATGAGTTGACAAATTATATCTGTCTTCTTTTTACACATTTTTATTATATGATTAGTAAGCAGAATGCCGACATTTCCTGATTGTGTTTTTTATAATATGGATTGGTGTTTGTTCGTCGTTCTTCGAATGCGAACAATAGACAAATACCTGTTTATTTTATTGTTGTATTTTGAAAGGAGAGTAAATGCGGGCAACAAAATGAACGGCGCACTAAGCACAGTAATTGCTGATAAACATATGTCAATTGAAGCTAAACTGGCAGTGCATAACGGAGTATTAGTCCCAACACTTATATGTATGGATGTGAAACATGGAACTGGCAGAGGAAGGATAAAAGCCGAGTGAACGCGGTTGAAATGCGATCTCTTAGACGAATGTGTGGGAAATTAATGCATGACAGGGTTACGAATGATGAAATCAGGCGAGAGTGTAAATCTGAGTCGGGTATAATTGATAAGATTAAGAAAGGGTCTCTGAGATGGTTTGGTCATGTAAAACGAATGGACGACGAAAGAATGGTAAAACAAGTATACATGGCGAAAATGAACGGTTATATGAGACGAGGACGACCAAGGAAGACGTGGCATGATCAGATAAACCAAAATCTTAAGTCTGGTCATGTCAAAAGCAGGCAGAACCTAAGGGCATGTATGACAAGATGTATGAATGTGGAAGAATCTAGAAATGTATGCCAGGGTAGACGTGTGTGTGGCGGTCCATTCTCTCTGCCTACCCCTACAGGGAAATGGCGTAATGGTAGTAGTAGTAGTAGTAGTAGTAGTGTTTTAAATATCTGCTCTTATCAGAGCATCATAACCAGTATATATATATTCCTAATTATTTAATTTTTCGGTGTTAGGTTATTCCAATTTATAATTCTTCTTTTATAAAGAAATTTCCACGTTATTTAGCAGTAAAGCCAAGCATACCCACGAAAGCAACCGTTACACGTCTGTTGTCAAACCAAACAATAATGGCCGCCAGCAAAGTGAATTTGTCACTAAGCAAAAATTAGTAACACTTTTGTTTTATGTGGGTAGCGCGTTATTACGTGAGATAAAAACATAAAAAAATATGATTTGGGAAATTGATTAAGAATATGAAGATCGATGTAGCACACAAGTGTGCTATGAAACGATAGAGAATTTATTTGTTTATTTCGGAACTGATTTCCATTTAATAAAATTATTTTCAACAATAATGATTATACAGAAAATATTTTCCTTGGCAAAAATGTACCTCACCTGTTCTTGATTGAATCTTATATAAAAAAAATAGTGAATTAAATAAATATGAAACTACTATTCTTGTCAAGTAAATTTGAACTAAAATATCACACCGAGCACAGTAGAATTTATTATTAAGCTTAGATATATTTTTAAGATAGTTTTGGTGTTACTTTCATACCAATATTTTAAATATTACTTTTAGAATAAACTATAATCACCGTAGCTTATATTTAAAGTAAGAAATTACTGATAGATTTGACTTTACAGCGATAAAAATTTATTACAGTTATTTTATTTACAAACTTTTGGAAACAATAAGTCCCGATACAAACACAAAATACAATAGTTATTTCAACTCAGAACAATACGTGTATTGTGACAGGATCAGTTTCTAGCTGATTTTTCAAAAAGAAATGACATACTATGTGGGAAACTTAAAAGAATAATATTACATCTGTGGAAACAGAAAAAAACACATTCAAGGGAAGATATGCTCCAACCCTGACCTATTTCAAAGACTCATTGTCGTAAAAAAAATATTTCCAGGCAAATGTTCCTTGAGTTTTGGGAATAATCATGAGATTTCAAACTCAGCTTCATGAATAGCTGCCATTGACACTGACGCCAGTGTGCTGGAGAGCGTTGTCCTGATAAAACAGCACTTGCAGAATTTTGCAGTGGTCAGCGGCCTGTTGTAACTGGTACTTTATACGCTATTAGGTTACATAATGCATACTCTTTCTTGCTTTTGACCTAATAAAGCTCAGCCGAAATCGAGTGAGGGTTATCGCTAAAGCCCTTACATGGCACTGCAGACTGAACAAACACCTTGCTAGAATGAACCTTTCCAAAACTTCTAGATGTAGGCTCTGCAGTGCAGATAAGCAAACACCTATACACATTCTATGTGAATATGATGCTTTACATCATAAAAGAAGCCTCATCCTCGGAGGACTACTGGTTAAACCTGAGGATGTTAAAGAGTTCGCCCACTACTTAATAGACTGATACTTAACTGATCTGGGCTTGGAGGGAGAGATTTAGCAAAATGAGAATTCTCGCCTTCCATACAGTAGCCAGATTCTTTAAAGACCTGGGCATGGAGGGCGAGAATTATTCACAGGCACCCATCATAATAGATCTACACAGATCGCAGTAATCGGATCAGATCGGAGCTTGTATAGTACTGACCCCCAGCTTTAAGAACAAGAATAAGTATACTCATACTCATTAGCTTAGCTGGTCAACTCGAAGCAGGTCAGGAGTGGAGCATATCAATAAACCCTGGTATTTATTTTGAAACACTTTAAAATGTGTGTTGTCTAAAAAATTATATTGTATTGTCAGTATTATGTTTATCTTAATGATTAAAATTCTATCACCTGAGAAATTTTTATTTTAGTTATGATTTAAGTAAGTTCAATAATAAAATTTTGGGATGAGTTTGTACTGCATAAATGGTTTTTTGCAAGCTAAAAGGAGGAGGATAAAGTGCTGAAAAGTCTGCATTCATTTGTCATTCAATAGACAAGAAAATAAAATATCCTCAGGTGATACTGCAATTTCACTAACTCTCAATAAATTTTATTGGCGGGGGAACTTAAAAAGCTTTCAGGTAATACATTACTTAGAATTTTAATCTACCAAAAATACCGCTAAGTTATTAACAAAACCATCGTTATTTTGATTAAAAATAGCAGTAATTTAAAACTAACGGCTCTTAGTCCCTTTGGCAAATTTATTTCAGTGAAATATTTTTGTAAATATCATGTATCGTATGTGAGGTCCGTATATACAAAGCGTGTGTCAGACCAATCATGACGTATGCAGTAGAGACGAGGGCAGATACGGTGAGAACAAAAAATTTGCTCAGAATGTAAGAGATGAAAGTACTAAGGGCAATAGCAGGGAAAAGCCTAAGGGACAGAATCCATAATCAAGAAATTAGACAAACTTACGATACCCAAGACATAAACGGTGGAGCAGAATAAGGAGGAGATTCTGGAGAGAGTACGCCGATAGAATGGACAGCTACAGAATCCCCTATACCGTGGCCCATGAAATCTCAACTTTTCTCTGTCTGCTTGGAAGACCACCAAAGAGATAGGACAGCTGAAACTCAGCGCCTCAGGAATCACCCTCTAGCCAATAACAAATCAACCGATCTAAACGGAGAAGAACTAAAAAAAAAAACAGGTTATGCAGTGTTGCTGCATCATCGACGATATGCTTAAAAGTTCCACTTCTCCAAGGAGACATTCACACATGGAGAAGTTGATCATTCTAATTCTTGACAAGTTCTTGTGATTATATTATTTTCAAAGCAATTGTTTAAATAATCTGACCAATATACTCGTATGTAGTATTGAAATGGTGTTTTTGTAGAACTAGGTACCTACATATCGTCATATCAAACAACGTTGTTTGCAATTGTGTCCTTTTTCATTGGATACAACGATATAAGGGGGAAAGGAGTAGTCTTACAGATGCACATTTTTAACTAAGAACATAATATAAAATACTAGATTACTAGAAGAATAAAGAGGGTTCTAGAACAGCCATGTTCAACTTTTTTTCTTCGGGCCACATATGTTAATATGTTTGCTAAGTTACACGGGCCGCAACATTATACTGATATGAGGAAAAAAAAAATCATATACGGAAAAACAGCGAATATTTGAAACTTTCAAGCAGTTTTGTCGTCATTGGTCAGTACCAATCAACGTTTCCTTTTTTAAAGTTTTTTGAAATCAAATAAATATTTTATCTTTTGTAACATGTTAAAATATTTGGTTAGTAAAATAAACAATTTATCTTATATTTTTAACATTATTTGCTTTCGCCATAAAGATTAAATAATCAATTGAAAATTCTTATTTACAACAATGATTTAAAATACAATGTACAATATAGTGGAAGTATATATTTTTCTATACATTCATTAATTTATAAACATTTATTTAAAAACAATTAATTTATGATACATATTTATTCAGTTAGAACGTTAGGAAGAGTGTCATAATTTCTAAAAAAAATTTAATCGCCAGTAAATGAAAAAAATGGTAACAAAACATAATTAATTTATGAGGTTATTGCAACATTCCAGTTTTTAGAAATGTTCACTAAGTTAGATTTTTAAAATTTGAGATTTAACTACATACTTTGAAATGGTTTTAATTTTAGAGTATTTATCTGGGATTATGAAAGGGTTTTAAAAAATAAAATGTCTAACAGGCGCACGAAGCATGACAAAAGAGGCAGTTTTGGTAATTGTAAAAATGAATTAATGAAGGACATTATGTCACAATTTTTTTTACATAAACGAAGATTTAAATCATATATTTTATTGATTTTATTTACAACTCTTTAACATAAAGCCAACCACACCATCAAAAAGCAGCAGAAAACCGATTTCGAGAGTGAATGAAAGTGTTACTTTATCAATATTTTTATTGGCGTTCAAAACTTTAACCTCAGTTATCTCTGCTTTTTGTTTTCATCACATAACACCTTTCTCCGCTCGTGTCTTAAATTAGGTGCAGTATTTCGTACTTATCTCCTCTAAGCACATGCCCCGGGTAGGACACCTTCAGAACTTTGATATCAGTCGGCAACTGTCTTTCGCTCTTTGGAGCACATTTTCGCTGCAGACCGTATCGGCTCATGGAATGTGTAACATTCTACGATGCATCCACATTTTGAATGCCTCTAGCCGGTTCATAGTGTTGATCTTGAGGGTCAATGATTCAACTGCATACAAAAGCACTCATCAAGCACAACACCCAATCATTCCTTTTTGTTTTTGTCACATTTACCCCACGCATGTCTTCAATTTTTAATAAGTTTCTGCAATTATTTCTAATGGTATTTTTAAAATCTTAATTTGAGATTTCAATCACAGTAGGTTTACTTAACTATGCATATAGAATTAACTCTACATGGATAGTTAGGTAAAATATTAACTGCTAACAGTACAACCATCAGTAATATTGCTTCTTTTGGAATGATGTGAAGTAATGTAAAGTCAATATTTACAGAGTCTTGAGTTAAAGCGCCATTATTATGAAAATGATTTCATAAAAGTTACCCATAACAATGACATTAACAGCTCGTAAAATTATTCCTTCATCTCAGTTAAGATTTAAGTTTATATCAAATATTTTTTACTCGTGTCTTTCCACCACCAAGATAGTAAAATATTCTGAGTTTAAAATATGTGAGTAATTAAACAAAAAGTTTTTACTTTACACATCAAATATTTTTGGCAAATTAAGTCAATGTCCAAAGGTACCATCCGAGGCTACCCTACAATATTTTTCACAGGTGTACTGAACTTTCTTCTCTCATATTTGACAATGTTTCGCAGTTAAAAAATCTTGGGAAACACCGCATTGCATCGCGCTTTAAGACACCCGCGTGTCTTTGTTGCGTTTCACTGTTTGAAAGTGAAAAAGCTCGTTCCGAGGTCCCAGTCGTTGAGGTCAAGAGGTCCAAAACAGTCGTCGAAGAAGGCTTCAATATTTTTATAGAGATGCAGTTGAGAGCCGCTGAATTCGTGATCTTCATCAGGATAAACCTGCAAAAAAATTAAGTGTTTTTCAAGATTAAAGATGATTGTACAGTTACAGATTTTATAGATGACAATATTCTAATCATCATCCATTATTTTATGTAATTATGTTGATTTATATGTCAAGCATTTTATTAAAAAATAAATTAACATGCCAGATACGAGTGATTTTTCGCGAGTCGATATAAACCACTCCTTAGACGTCACTACAAAGTTATGTCGTCACTTTTACTGACAACTGTTATTCTAATCAAGCTATATTTTAAGGACTATAGCTAAAATACCTGATGTCTGAACATGACGCCCTGCCTCACGAGCGACCTGGCCAGGGCCAGGGAGTGCTGGGCCGGTGCGGTGACATCGGCCAGCGCCGTTGTCAGCAGGACGGACCTGCCGGCCAGGTTCCCCGCCCTCCTCGTCATATCGGCGGCTTCGTACCCTCGGTAGTTGCCCGCCGGAGTACCAGACCCGAGGTAACGCTCCGTGAAGAATGTATCTGGGAAAAATAAAACACATTATTGCCAATATCAAAAAAGCTATTTTATCATTTATTACATTTTTTTGTCTTAGCTTTAATTTTCTTTATTTGAATTTTATTCAATTGTGCCTGTATGTATTATAAAGATTTGTATTTGCCCTTTTTAATGGACTAAGTTCATTAGTAAATAAGTACATAAATAAATTAATAAAGAACCACCATTCTGTATAAAGACAAAAAATAAATAAATACACAGGAACCTCTTTTACACTGTTTTAAAAAAGATAATTAACATCGTAGGAAAATAACTGACCTAATATTTTTAAAAAAAATCATTAATTCTAAATTTGATTGTTACGAACGCCTGGATTTAATAAACATTAATATACCAACACATAGAACTAGACAAATAGTCTTTATTATTGTCACCCTTCTCAAACCAACTATCTTTGTCACTCACCTATACCGCATGTACACAGACTAGGAAACGAATGTACCTTTCATATCGACATTTTTAACTCGAGTCTCTGTGAATTCAAATCATCTCTTTTCAAAGATTTTATGATTTTCTATAGAAACGATAAACAAATTATTTTCAAAAGCTACTCACGCTAATGATCTGGTGGTTATTCATTTTATATTTTTCATATCTTTTGTACGCTGACATACATACATGTATATATATATTTCTTAATATTTTTCTTTTTCTTTTTATACCCATGTTTTAATATTGTTGTATTTCATACTAACTCATTTTATTGTTCTATTTTATATTGTAAAAGGCACTTGTACCGTATAATAAATAAATCAATAATACGATATGTTAAAAAAACTTTGTTTAATAGTCTATTTGTAAATAATAATTATAAACAGCCACTGAACTTCTTTGTTACTGTTACACAGTGTGTAACGTGGCCATTTAAACCAGCCCATGACTCGTCAAAAGCCCTGTAAATGCCTAGACTTTCATAACCGTTCTCATAAATGTTTCCCTATCAGTTGCAATAAATTGCAATCTCTCAATTTTTTTATTTCTCTGGGAAGTAAATCCAACCTTGTTTAAAAACATTCAAATATACTCAAAATATTGTTGACGTTAGGTGATCGACGGTTGAGTTAACAAGTACTTACTATGGTAGGCCCATGTGACGACGGGAGCCACAGTGACAGAACACCTGGTCAGGTTGACGGAGTCTTGTGATGTCATCATTCCCGCTACGTAGCCGCCGTATCCCGAACCCCACACACAAATCTTCCCGGCGTCCACAATCTTCAGATTATCTCGGAGATATCTAAAAGCAAAGAGAAAGCGAGCATATATAATATTGCGTAGGGGAGGTCTCGGTCGAGGAGAGTTGAAATAATGGCGATTTCGAGAAATCTATGATCGATGGCAAATTGGCAACATCGTACATTTATTGTTTTTTTTACGTGCTACTTGATGGAGCCGGCAACAGCATTCTACGGGGAGTGGTTTTTTTAAATATATATTTTTTTTATTTTAATTTTTTTGTTTTTTTACAATAAACATAAATGATAAAACAGAGTATTAAAAAAATTAAGCATAATTACATAGCAATGAAATACATATTAATAGTAAAAATAGTACACAAAAAATCCCACAAAGGCATGGCCTGTTCGTGGGTATACAAGAAAATGTTAATGAATTTTTGCTCCTATAATAAATAATGCACAGTTATAATATTTTTGTATAACATAAGAAAGAGAAAATTCAACCAAAAATTAGAGTGCGTCTTATGGTCCAATGCGTCTTATCGTCCAAAATATATTTTTCTTTTAAAAATTGATAGCTAAATTTTGGGGTGCGTTACTTATGATTCGATGCATCTTATCATCCGCAAAATACGGTAATAAAAAATGTAATAAAACGTAAACAAAAAAATGTAAATAAAATACAGCCACCATTACATATTTTTTAAGACAATAGAATATTCATCATCATTTCCTTTCCACACCTAATGATGCATAGGAAATGGCATTGGTAGGTACGCTAATCGCAGCGTATCTTGATAATTTTTGTTACATGAAGGTACGATACACCTTACACTTCAGGTGCCAGTCCAGGTAGATCTCCAAGATCTCTTGCATAGTAGGCAAGTGTGCTGACCACTACACCACTCATGGTTCGCCTTAGCCGACAAATGAATATTAACATAAAATACTTACGTTAAAACAGCAATTTGATCTTCAACCTCTACTGTTCCGAGCCTATGATAAATTTCTTTTCTCAAGTTGTCTCCCTGAAAAAATCACAAAAATAAATTAAAAAACACATTGATAAAATAAATAATTAATGATAAAATCAAAATTGTTTAGGTTCTACAAAGTTTGCAACAAAACTAAGAAAAATAAAACACATTTTTATGTCACTCAGGTGTGTAGAATTTTACAGTTAATATTGTCAACCTTGGTTGATAAGGAATGTGGTTTTAGGGTGAAGTATACAATAACCAAATACTTTAATACTCCAAGATGACCTCTGCAATGGCAGTCAAAACGTCGGAACAATTCAAGTTCATTCAATCCCAGCGTCAAGTTTTTTGAGGAATTTGAGATCTTAGACATAAGGCAATTATATATTTTTAGAATAATTAAGTTTGTGAAAGTAAATTATTCTATCAAATCCCAAAAAGAACACTCCCACACTACCAGAAGTCAAAATAGAGGATGGGTCATATTGGGTCTATCACAAACTCTGAATTCGGGCAAAGAAATTTCAGGTTTCTGGGTCCCAAAATATTCAATATGTTTCCCAAAGATTGCAAAACCATGACCCGGATTCAATTGAATAAATTCGTAAAAGAATGGTTACTGGGTTTACGTCGAGAAAAATTGGAAAATTTACTCAAAATACATTCCTAAATAATAAATTAATATTGTATAACTGAATACTAAATTAACAAGTAGGTAGTAATGTGATTGTTTATTTTGCATAAAAATGTCTGCCTTAAAACAGTTTGTACCTAGTTAGGCAGACTAGACATGATCCAGCGAAATCTATTACCTAAGTGTGTATGTAGTAGATAAAGTAATTGTTATTTTGTTAATAAACTATGATTATTATTATTAATTTAAAAGAAACCCTCAACATTCACTACGGTTAATCTCCATAAATTATTTAAAGTTCTTACAAATTTACTAATAAGAAAAAATAAAAGAATTTGACATGAATAAGTCACTCAGACACCAAAATAATATTTAATTCCACTCAAGTCATGGTCAACAGTTAAGTTTTCAAAGGAATAAAAAAATATTATAATCTCCCCAATTAATTGAAACTATTTATTTTTATTTTTAATAGAACATATAATACAAAAAGTACATATTATACTCCCAGGAGTTATTAAAGAAACTCATTTGAGACCGTACATAAATTTTTTTTTTTTTTGACAATACATAATATCATACATATTAATACATCCGAAATATAAAGAAGTATTAGATAAAGTAATTGTTATTTTTGTTAATAAAGAAAAAAATATGTGAAAATTTCACCCTTCGCAGGTTTACCCAAAAAATATACCATTTAATATTTGGTGATACTTTGTCTTACAAAAACATGATCAGACTAACTTGAAATTTCTCAAACTTTACCTGGAAACCCGATCCTCTTCCGTCTATCTGTGCCACAATGAAATTCTTAGTACTGGAGAGGTACCACGCCCAGTCTACTTGGAACTTTTCGGAGACTAACTGCGATCCAGGAGATGCATCACTGAATGGAAAAATATAAACATTATCATATTATACAACTAGGAATGCATGTCCGAATAGACACACATGACATTCCATCTTCTCTGTCTACCCTTATAGGACGATGATGTGATGGTAGTAGTAGTAAATGTTTTATTCATTTCGTTTACATGTAAAAAAAATCAACTTACACTTGCAATATAAGTGGAAAGGGCATCTCTTCATACTCTCTCAACCCCGGAGGCAGGTAGAGGCGCACTTGGGCGTGGTAGCCGTGTAGGACCTCCACTTGGAAGGACCGTAGCTGGGGAGCAGCCAACCCCGCCACCCGCTCCCTCAGCAACCCCCCGGGGTGCAGAATACCCACCCGAGAGTTGGTGAGAGTCTCGGCCAGGTACACAGAAGGCGCCTCAGGACCGAGGCATTCCTAACAAGCAAGATTATTTCTGTTGTCATTTTATATTGGCGGTGTTGCAGTCCTATTGGCTGGAGGCAGAAATGTAACAATCAAAATTGCTGACTAACTCAGGACTGCAGAAGTTTCTGTGATCCTGCTTTCTCTACCTTAGAGTCTTATAAAGATTGTCAGAAATTGACGGTGTTAGGAACAGTTAGGGTTTTGCACAATATTAAAATAATACAAAGTAGGTGCAAAGGAAAAAAATCTAAAAGCATTGAAAGTTGCATCTTCTGATAAGCGGAAATGCGAAAATTTGGCATTCGCAGTGGCCATCTGATGATCAATCTTGCTTGCCTCTTTCATCGGCTCCTAAGCCACAGCCATCCCCGAAGACCACCAATGACTGTACAATCTTCACTATCTTCACCAGATCTTTGCGAGGCTGGGTTGTAGTGGATAAAGCAAAGGTGCTGGCTCAGAACGGAGTTGGATGGAGACGATTTGTACTTGTCAAATGCTCTACGATTGGAGTGAAAATGGTCAGAGAAGAAGGAAAAAATAATACAATAGCCTTGTCGATCTGTTGGGATTTATTTTTTAGGGTTAAAAAACCCTGAACTTCCTCATTGGTAAGGAATATAATATATTATTTTGAGAACCAAGTTTGGTTTAGAATATATATATTTTTTTAATTAAATGAAATATTTCCGTTCTTATGATTTACCCAAATATTTAATTTTGAGGGCCATTTTTCAACGAGTAAATAACTCACTATTAGAAAACGGAATCGAGTTGGGGTAGAGTGGGATTCGAACCACGGACCTTTGGTTCAAGTTCAAGACACTAGCTACCCGACCACAACCCGATTATTTTATTAATATCAATAAAACAAATTGTTGAAACCTAGTTTGATTCTCAAATCCTGGTTAATTAAGAGGAAGAAGTGTTCTCCTGTAAAATACTGCTTTTGTCAGCTATGTACTTCTAGGTATGATGTTTTGGCGATCTTGGCTTCATATTTTACCCCAGGATTTAAATACTATTTCCACTCATTAGGAAATTGAATAAAACATACCTGGACATAGTAACGGTTGTTAGAACTGAATATAACGTTGTTATAAAGGCAGTTATTTGGCACGCTTTCATTCAGGTAGAAGACTCCATTTCTCTTCCCCGCTACGTTGAGATGTGCGTATGACTTTTGGCCGTTCATAGAAGCCGTGACTTTCGAAGCTTCAGTAGCTCTAGAAGTGGCCATCGTATCCGTGACATTGAGATCTTCGTACATCTCTCCGGATGTTGTAGAAAACGATTCATCCGTGTCTAGTTGAGAGGTGGTAGGTTGGTCATCAACAGTTGCGGTAAAGTTTTGAGATAGGCCCGCCTCAGTGGGACACGTGAGGCATTGCATTGTCGACATGTCAGACCACAGATTAGTTCCCTGGTTTTCCCCCTGAGTGTAGTATGTCCTAGAACCGTCGTCGTCGGGAGGTTTGGTCGCTTGAAGCTTTATGCGGTAAAGATGTCTTTGTCCAGGCTTTTTTTCTGGAGTTGCTAAGAAATATCTGAAAAAAAAGAGTGATATTTTTCAATAAAATATTTGTTTGAAAATACAGTTTGTTTGAATAAAATATTCGAGTTATTATGGAGTGAGTTTTGTTATTTTATCTTTGCCAGTTCTATTCTCAAAGGGGACGATAGCGCCCCCTTGTGGGTGCTGAAAGCCTTCAGGGGGGGCGGTAGAGGACCCAGAGACAATTGGGTGGCGATGGAGCTACAAATGCTTAAACTTGCATTGTATTAAGCTTTTTGGGGGCTCTGGAATTTTTTTCATTTCAAAGTGGGAGAAATAAGTTTGAATACTTATGATCTATACAAACAAAACAAGCCATCGGCGGATCAAAAGAATATTTTTATTTTATTTATTTATTTAGATTCTTGTACGTAATACATTGGCAAGCTTATTACCAAATGGCAATATCTATCAACCAACCTGTAAAATAATAATGTTATATTTATAATTTCACTTTCAAAACATTTTCAACAGAAAATAATAAAATTAAAAATTAAAGATATACAAAAATACAAATGGCAATAACAATATTTGAATGTAAATGACTTAAAATCAAAACTAGTTTTCAACGAGAAAAAAGAATAAAGAGAAAATAGAAAAGGATGAGAGTTTCGGGAAGAGAAAGGGAATATTTCTTCAGATGTGATTTAAACAGAGATACTATAGAAACATCATTGATAGTGGATTGGGGATGATTCCACAGTCGAGCCGCATGGACACTACATGAGTTAAAGAAGAAAGAGGAATCATTTATTTAAAATTGGGTGTTAACATAAGTCAGCCTCATGGTGTATAAAACCATTAAAAGATCTCGTGTTCGATTCCCGTCATGGTTAATATGAAATATTTATTTAAAAGGGTGTTTTCACACTACAATATTTCATAGTCCCTGGACTGGCACCTGAAGCGTAAGACTGATCATCTTATATTCATGTAACAAAAATGATCAAGATGCGCTGCGATTGGTGTACCAATACAATGCCCTATGCACCACTAGGTGCGGAAAGGGAACGATGCACGATTGAACGCGAAAAGAAGGAGGTGTCGAAAATGCTCGCTTTCGTCTACTCGACATTTCATTTTGTAGGCTTATAATCAAATAAAATAATATATGTAAAAGAAAAGCAAACACAATATCTTGTAGGGCAGAAATTTTTCTTTCGAATGCCTTGTAACCTTTACCATTTTGTTTTACTTTTGAAACTCATTTCTAAATTTGGAAAGCACGTCGATAGTTATTTTTTATTTTTTTAAACAGTTTTTAACAGTTTTTCAATTTAAATTTTATTTATTCATATATATGTGCATTACAAAATGAAATATCTTAATTCATACATATAGAAATAATTAAAATAATAAGGTAAAATTAGGTATATATAAAAATAACACATAAGTATTCATATTCTCCAGAGAATAATATGTTAAAATGTAAGAGAATCTTGTAACGAAAAACTCCCTCAGAGACGTGAAAAATGTCAAGGTCCAAAGTAATATTGTTCAACAAAGAGATAGCCCTTTCAACAGGCATAACCATTGGCAGATTGGTCCTGTATATTGGAATGTGAAACAGTCTATGCTGACGCTGTCTAAGTTAATTATCCGGAACATAAAAGCTAATGCTCCGCATAATTTCAGGGTTGTCAATAATACCGCGCAACAATCGAAAGAAGTGCGTAGTTAAATACACATCCCTTCTGGTCTTCAAACTGCTGTAACCGAGCATACCCTGGAGGAACTCAGTGGGATAAAGCCATGGATAATATCCGCACTCCATCACGTAGAGAAACCGAAGAAATTTCTTCTAAACTCTCTCCACCATAAGAGAGGACGAGACACTCTCGAGTCTACTTCGCACCAACGAGTTTAAAGAATTCTCAGTACTCGTGTACTACCAAAAACCCTGGCAGTACGCAAGACGAATCCTAACATCTTCAACGAATTACTACGAACTGATTGAACTACGGGTATCCTGCCACACATTGCGGTTACAACTTACACGTATCCGTTGTCCTCGTCCCAGGCCTTGAGGCCCGTGACCTCGAAGCTGCCCATGGTGACGGGGGCGGAGCGGCCCTGCTCCGCCACGTGCACCACGTGGCAGTAGCCGCCCGCGTCGCCGTCGCGCACCGTGGCCAGCGCCAGCAGCCCCTGGCCGTGGCGCGAGTACAGGAAGGGCGGCCCGGGGCGCAGCGAGGGCGGCCCGCCCAGCGTCGACCACATGCCGGACTGCGAGCGCTCGCTGTATATCTGCGAAAGGTGGACTCTTATGAAAAGACACTGATTTTTTATACTTTCGTAATTTTAAAATTGCTCTGCCCGTGACGCCACAAGTTCATTTATTTTGTTTTATTTAATTTTTTGTACATAATATTATTTGTACATGGGCTTATTGCCAAATGGCAATTTCTTCTAACCAACCGATAAAATAAAAGTTTTATTTTTATTATTCAAGTTACAGAACATATTCAATAGAAAAAAAGACTGAGATTTGAGGAAATGTGGATGTTCAAACATGGGCAGAATGGTGAATGTTACGCAGTGTGTAAAGTGGCCACTTAAATCAGCCAACGACAGGTCATAAG